>NC_079337.1:48759409-49059409 GCF_029582105.1 Oenanthe melanoleuca | reverse complement strand
TTAAAATTCTTTAATAAAATGACTTATCATTAGACCTGTGTTTTATCCAAATATTGGAACAGCTAGCATAGCAATTCTGTACTTGTGAATGTCCTTATACACCTTTTCTGGTAGATTTTACAGCTCATCAGGGTCAACATTTCTTTCACAGGACTGTTGCATCAAACATGACAGTTACAACAACCCCAACTTTGAAGAAGGTCATATGCAGAATGAATTCAGTGCAAATATTTATGCTGGACATTTAGCCATTTTATTATTGGTTGGGGTTTTTTTCTTCTCTGTTTTGATATTATATTGACACTGAACTATATACAGCCATGTCAGTTCTGTTCTGTGCTTGCATATAAGCACTGAACTAACATTGAACAGGATTTGAAGAGGCAGAGTATTTCCACTTGAATTCTTCAAGGAAGAAAGAGATGGTTGTTTGAGAGTTTGAGCTTTTAATAACTATTCTCAATGTCTATTTGATAGGAAGAGTTGAGCTGGACAAAAGTCAATGAGTCTACCAGGACAAACCCAGCAAACTGTAAATATTTTTGTTACAAACTGAGCCTAAGAGAAAGAACAAAAGGCAAGGGACACATCATTCAGAGTTTTTGGCTTAAAGTGAGGACTGGACCAAGTGAGGGCTGGACAGATGGTTGGAAACCATTATCCACATCAGCCAATTATATTACAAAGTTAAAGATGTTTTTACACTCATTCTCTGTAGATCAATTATTCACAGAAAATCCAAGCTGAAAAATATGGATGTAATGTTTAGGGACAAATAATTTAATTGAATAGTTAAACATTAACTTTGTCTTCTTCTATTTTTTTTTAAACAGTTAAAAAAATAGTCTTCATTCACAGTATTGGTGAGACATGAGAATAAGCTGAGAGAGCTGGAATGGTTTCATCTAGACAAGAGAAGGTTCAGGAGGATCCCCTCCTTGTGTATAAATAACTGAGCAAGCTGTCCTTCCTGATGTTACTTCAAAGAGGGAAGTTGGACTATGTGATATTCAGGGATCACCCCCAAAGTCAACCATTATATAGATGCCATCTTCCAAATACAGTCGTGAGCTAAAAATGCATTTGCAACTGTTTTATAATGTGGACTTGAAGAAAGTTTTTCTGTATACAGTGACATGATAGTGGATATATATATATAGAAAACAAAAGATTAGAAGTGCTATTTGTTAAGAGACCTCCTGTGTACAAAACAAATGGGCAGTCACATAATGTTAGTACCATTGAGCTTCAGATTCAAAAGAAAAGCAAATTAAATAACATATTTTTAAGGCAGAGCAGGTCACTGAGACACCACAGAAGGGTTTATTTTTTTCTTGCAAATTCAAGATCCACATCATAATTTATTTGTCTGACATCCCAACAGACTTTTGTTGGGGGAATTCTTCAACATAATGCATTATGTGCACTCTAAAGCAATGTCTGCAATACAGTTTTCTGAGATAGAACTTTATATTCTGCAAAATACTAGTAATCCATTAACATCAGTAGTATGCTGCATACATGCAGAGTTCTATATTGAAGAATGAAATACTGGACTAGTGCCATACGATTTCTTATTTTGCAGGTTTTAGAGAAGACCCTGTGTATTTTAAATGTGGCCTCTATTTAATCAAGTCTTCTGGAGACAAAAAAATACAACATTTAGGATTTATGGAGAAAAAATTATCCAACTCTTACTCTAAAACAGAAAGGTGTAGTGGAAATGTGTTTAAAGAAATACTGCTAAACTTCTCTGATTGCAGAAAAATATAAACAACCCCAAATGAAGAAGTTCACTTCCTAAACTTGAGAACTCTTGTTAAAAGTGGACTAAGCTTCTTTATTTAGACTTTGTCTTTCTCATTTATATGCTAGTAGCAGATTAATCCTGTCTTGTGCACATGCATCCTTTTTTTATTTTATTGTCTTTTATCATTGTGCTTCACACTGCTGAAACCTGCAAGCTGGGACTGCTCCAGGGTGGTGGTATGAAAAAATTTACACATTCTTCTTGAGGTTTGGATACCTACTCAGAAGACCGAGTAGCTTATGCTATAAGGTATTTTTTGTGTTAAAAATATATAATTACTTATCATCAGTGTATGATTTTTATACACCATCATAGCCACTAATAATTTATGTTGACCAAAAAAAAAAAAAAAAGAACACTCAGGAACAATACTGAATGAATTTCAAAACCAATATTCACACAATTTCTATTTGGTAAAAGCCCACCAGTCAAATTTCTAATGCAGATGATACTTGGTAGAAGTTTATCCTATTGCCTCCACTTTGTGTGTTTATGTAGCTGCAAAAATCTGTATTTCACACTGGCTTACACATTGATATAGATAATTTGAAAAAATATTTTTGGTTCCTTCAGGGTGAAAGCTGCACCTTAATAATTTTTTGGTTTTAGAACTTTTAAAATGTATATGACAACAGGCCTTTGGGATTTGTAATTTAATATTAATTTAACAAAGTGTGTTGATACATATTTCCCAAAGAGATTTAAATGACATTTAAAAAATTGTTCCAGCATCTCAGGTATATTGCATACATCTTAAAGTATTCCACTGAAGATTTACAAATTGCCTGTGAAAGGAGATTCAGAAGAATTTCACTTAAGTAACATGAAAATTCTATCTCACACTGGAAAAATTAAAGATTGAGCTATGCTGCATGTATAAATTATGTTGTAGAATAGATATTTTGTATTTTTTTTAATTATTCAAACCATGGATTAAGTATATGACTTATATTTGAAATGTTTTGTACTGATTCATACCCAAACCCTTAAAGCTGTTCATACATTTATAATACACGTGCTGAAGATTAGAAAGCGTTTAGAGTTTAGGTCCATGGGCTTTGTTGTATGAAAGAAGAGGAACATTTTATCTGTAGCAATATGGCAGTGTACAGCAGTATTAAATATTCCATTCTGCTTCAGTGAACCAAACAGCATTGATCTACATGGAAACAAACCACTGCTTCTCCTGCAGTTCCTCTGACAGAACTGTCCAGCATTAAAATAATTTTGTCCGTCTGTTTGTTTGTTTGTTTGTTTGTTTTTAATAATCCATTTACCAAGGATCAGACTGAAAACATATAAAAAAGCATGCATGCTTTGTTTTGAA
This sequence comes from Oenanthe melanoleuca, assembly GCF_029582105.1. Lineage (NCBI taxonomy): Eukaryota > Metazoa > Chordata > Aves > Passeriformes > Muscicapidae > Oenanthe > Oenanthe melanoleuca. Next base: position 49,056,272 of record NC_079337.1, on the reverse strand, counting down.
TCTACACCACTGAATGAATACTTTAGGATTAATTTCCTCAACATGGGCACTTGACTGCTGAGAGCAAGCTTACAGTATAGCTCATTGTGGAAAAGGGTTGAAATATGTCTGCAGTGAAGTTGTTCAAAGCATCCATCAAAATCAGAAAAGTTTAAGGTTTGTGGCATGAAAGCAGTGTTTCCCAAGACAAAGAAATGGACAAATGCAAAAAGCAGATTTAGTGTAATTGGGGAGAAGCACATTGAGAAAGCCATTTCCACTGAGTCACTGGGCATCCAAAAGCCACGTTCCAGAACACAGAGCCAAACATCAGCTATGCAGAAAAGGGCCAGGAAAAATAATCTATGATTAGTTTCCAAACACAGTGCAGATCGTAGTTGACCACTCCTAAAATCAACTGCCTGCTCCACCCTATTGCGAAAGGATTTTTAGTGAAGATCTGAAGGAAAAAAGACACAGACTGGTATGAAGAAAGATTCTGATCTGTGGAACTAGCTTGTATCATGAAGGTTATCTCAAACTGTAACAGAAAGTGGGACTTTGTCCTTTTGATTTGCTGCCCTGGACGCATTCGTCCCTGAGGGAAACGGGAAGACATTCGTGCCAAAGCTGGAAGCAAAGCATGCTTGTGCATTAAACATGAGCCAAACAATTCATCAAGAGGACAACCTTTTTGCCAGCTTTTTCAAGTCATGTTGGCAGGGTCAAGATCTGCAGAATGCAAGTTATTACTTTTATTTTACTTTGAGTTATTAATCTGTGAGTAGGTTTGAAATACATTGAATACTTTCTCACATGTATCATGGCAAAGATTTAAAATTTAAAAAATGCAAGAGAGACTACTTTATTTGTGATATAAGCATTGTCATCTTTATCTTATTTTCTTCCCAATATAAACATAAGTTATAAAAAGTAGTTTTATTTTTTTATGTATCTACTGCTTCTGTTCTAATGCACCTATTGAAGCCTTTTGTACAAACCTCTGAAATCATCACAGAACACAGATAGATGTATCATTTAAAGAAATTTGCTCAAGTAATTTTGGTGATGTGTTGGGGAGCAATAGAGGACAATAATTTATTTTTTATGCTATGAGATAATTTATTTTTCTCATAGGGAGATGCTGGTTTTCTTCTCTTTCCTGTAAATACTAACATTTTAAACAACATCTACACAGCTAAACCCACCTTTCATTATAAATAGAAAATAACCTGTTTATGTGTGTATTTATATATAGATATATGGGAGAAAGATATTTCACACTCCTACTAAACTATATGAAAATCAGTATGATCACCATGTCTCTTATTCACATAGGAAGCTTAATGAACTTGAAATGTGCACCTTTACCAGATAAGAGGGGAAAGAATGATTGTGTTGCTGCTGCTGTTTATGTGGCTGTTTCAATGCATGGCCTAGAGCTCATTTGTTAATGACCATGCAAATATGCAGCACATTTGTAAAGAATTAAATTATTTTTCCTCATGCATATTTATGTATGCATGTGTATTTTGGAACTCATTAAAGCAGTTTACAAAAGATTCTGTAACAAGCATCCCACTTTCAGCATTGTCCTGGAAATACATTTGATAAGGGCAAAATTCAGGAATATGCTTATACATCCCTGACTTCAAACATCTAACAATCACTTTTATTTCCCTTCACACACTTGGAACAGCATCCTCAAAATCGGTTAGGTGCATTTCTGGATTCTTACACAGAGAGGCAAGTTCTATCATTTCATAAAACTGAAGCTTCATATTACAAAAATGCAGATAAAGAATTGTGAGTTAACCCTTAGCTAAGCACCCACACTGCTGTTCACTCAACCACTGCAACCCCGGTGGGGTGGGGGACAAAGCAAGAAGAACAATCACAAGAAAATTTGATTTGAGGCAAAATCAGATTGATAAGTGAAGGAAAGTGAAACAAACAAGAGTGCAAAGGCAAGCACTCAGCACCTCGTGGATTGGTACCTCACCAATCTGAAAAAGGGCCTCCTTGGAAGCCAGATCTCTGCTCTACTTATTCCTCTGTCCATTTTTATTGCTTGACACTGCAGGCTGTGGTGAATTCCTTCATCCAGTCGGGGTCAGCTGCCCCAGCTGTGTGTGCTCCCAGCTTCTTGCCCATCCCCAGCCAACTCACAGTGGGGAAAATAGGGTGCAGAGTGGGGAAATGACACACATTAGTGTGATCAACACAAACCCGAAGCACAGCACCATATGGGGCTGCTGTGAACACAATTAACTCCACTCCAGCCACAGCTAGTACATAGAGCAACTGCATTTTACTTTAAAAAAAAAAAAAAAAATAACTGTAAAAAAACAGTATTACTGTGTAAGAATTACTCATAAATACAGTGACAAACAGCTTCTGTGGTAAAGTGCTTTTACTTTCTCTGGTAAACTATTTCCTATGAAAACAAGATTTTCTGAGCCTTTTAAACCTTTTTACAGTAAAACCACCATTTTCTTGACTTATTTTGCTCAGAAAGAGGATAGAGTGGGTGGAACTTTTTTATATCAAACTTACTTTGTAGTGAGTCTAAGCAGTGGCTGAAAAAACTGCTGTCAAATAGAAAACAAGAATGTAGGAGAAATTATATTAAGTAATCTTCATGATATATGAACTAAGTATATAGTCCTTCCATGTCAGTTGTTTGAAGAGATTAATATATTATTATATATTAATATATTACATATAAATATGTATTTATATCATATTATTAAGACATCATTGTCACTTTCAGTGGCATCACAGCCCATGCTTGTGCAGAGTCTTCAGGTTAAGCTGGTTCTGTCAGACACTGAAGAGCTTTGCAGTTCATGTGTGCATATCTACTTGCCAACCTCTTGGTGTTAGGGTGATGTAAAAAGATGGTTTCCACAAACAGCCAAGGAAAAAACTCTTTTTCCCCCAGCATGCTCCATCAGGTTAGTATAAACCCATGCAGAAAGGAATTTCTTAAGTATTCTGTTTTCAAAAAAAAAGATTCAAATTAAGCACAGAAGGAACTGAACCTATCCTATAATGCAGAAAAGAATGTCATTAGGACATAATTTTCTGTTTCTTTTCACAGAAATTTTATAAAGCCAAGGATCTCATATAAAAGTAACAAGGAATTCAACAAGGGCAGGAGAGTAACAAAGTGTGTGAAAGAGAAGGGATGTTGTTGACACAGAAAAAATGGACGAAAGGTGGAAAAGAAAGTTATGAAGATACCATCTGTTACTTTTTTAGCATAAGAAGCACTTTAGGGTTTTCTCAATAGTTATAGCTCCTGCTCTGGGAACATAAAAAAGGGTGGTTTTCATTTGGTTTTGCTTTGGGTTGAGTGGGGTTTTTTTGTTGTCATTGTTATTATATTATTATTATTATTATTATTATTATTATTATTATTATTATTATTATTATTATTATTATTATTATTATTAATATTAATATTAATATATATATATATTTTCCCCCTATCATTCTTCCTCTAAAACCTTTTCAAAAGTAGGTGAAAAATTAATGTGAGATGAGTATTCTGAATCTACCTCTGCTTCCCATCACTGCATTATTTTTTTAAAGTTCTATGTTAACTTTTAAAATCAGTCTGGATAAAGATTTTCCATTATTCCATTTCTTCAAATATATAATTAAGGCCTATTTCTAGCACATATAGAATTTCTGAATAACATTCTGTGTCTTTATAACAATACTATATAAAATGAGGGGGCAACTGTAACATATCTTCAGATTTAGAAAAGAAATATTAAAATTAATTCTGCTTTTATTCTTATTTGAAATTTAATCTTTCATAGTTATTAAATGTAGTGTTAGTCAGGTAGATAGAACATATAAAGGACATTTTGAAATGCAATAAGTACTGCAGATGAAAAGTATTTTGATATTTAGGTATATTCATGTATGTGAATACAGAAGAATATTGTGGTCATAGATGATAATACCTACTTGGGTATCATAAAGGAAAGAAAAAGAGAAAAAAAATGAGACAGTCTTCAGAAAAGCTGAAGAGAAAAGAAAGGGAAGAGAAATTATATAAAGTAATAGCTAAGAGGACTAAGATACATATAAAAATTCACTCCTTAAGAAACAAGCAGCCTAAAAGCAAAGGATGCTAATGCAAACTGAGGAATGAAATGAGATACTAAATTTACATTGGATAATGTCTGAAACACTGAATAGTCCTATTGAAGACCACATGACTAGCTCAAAAATAAAGTGCTGTGCAGCATGATCCACAGGGTAGTGATAAATTGCACATAAAAGACAGCACAGAAAAATTTAGTGCATTTCAAAGGTCAGCTTTCATCCCTATTCTCTACAAAGCCCTTGCTAAAATACAGAAATATTTGCAGAGCAAGCTGTGTGATTTCCAGAAGCCCTAGGAAGAAATTCACACCGACCTTACATTTTATTCACAAAATATTTAGGAACTGAGGAATATCTACTAAAGCTGGTTATCTGGCATAGTGTCTCTCAATCCACAGTAATAAAATACTGCAGTTGAATCTCAAATCCTTTTCCAAAATGCTTTGTGAAAACTATAAACTCTTAAGATAAATTATCTTTTTAGTCCTCAAATATGTAGCCCTTCACAGTAATTTTTGCAAAGATATTAGCTGAAATTGTCTTCCACAAATTATGAATTACAATGCCATTAGTGATGAGTTATAATGGTGTCTCAGCCACATGCTGATTGAAATATTTTCTTCTGTTCTTTCCAAATTATCACCTGATTTAGAGCAGTCATTTATATTATTTTTGTTATAATGTAATACATTTTTTATACTAATAATATTTGCTTTTGCTTATTTCTATGTAATATTCTTGTATGTTTTTAGGATGCTGCCACACATTTTTGTATCATCAACAGATTCATTATCACATTCCTGCTTTTAATACTAATGTCACAATAATGAAAAGATTAATTCTCCACAGATACAAAAATGTTATGGTGAATATTAGAACATACTTTTTACTACTCTTTGTTTCTCATTTGCAATTCACTTTAGATATTTTTGATCAAAACCATACAAAATCTTCTAAAAAAATCATAATTCTCTAAAGTTCATGTAGTTATGACATGTTTAGTTAAATGATGCTTTGTTACTACCAGTTTAAACAAGTTTTAAAAAAGTATTTCTGCTAAATTGCTATGGGGGCTGTTGTGTCACACTTTCAAACTAATTTTTGAGGTTGAAGTAATATTTTGCATCATTATAAAAATTGGATGAGTGGTTAAATGTTTCACATTAGTCTTTATTCTGAAAGATTATTTTCTAATGAAGTAATGTTAAAACATAAAAATGAATAAAAAATGTTAATGGAAATAGCTAGGCTCTCTTAAGTTACTGATAAATTCAAAAGAAACAAAAATACTTCTAATTAATATTCAACTACTATTTAAGAAAAAAGCCAAATTATGTTACAGCTAGTCTCTAAGGAGCAGCCTAGTTTACTTGCATTATTGCAGCTTTTTCACAAAAAGAGATGAAGTGAAATCAGCCATTATTGTTAACTTAGACAACTTCTTCTTATTTCAACCTATTTAAATAAAAGTAATATGCACAAAGAGAAAGATAATTAAAATAAACCACCCTGAAGTTACCAACACCATCCAGATGTTTAAAACTTCCAATTACCTTTGAAAGAATTTAATTGATCAGGTCCTTTAGAACCTCTTTAATTAAAAGACTCATCAAATTCTTGCATATTCCCATTAATACTGTCAGGAGCAAAGGGAGCTGATAAACATCACAGAATCACAGAATGGGTCAGGCTGGAAGAGACCCACAGGGTCCAGGCTGGTCCAGGCTCCCTGCTCAGCCAGGATCATCCCAAAGCACATGGGCAGGATTCTGTCCAGATGGTTCTTGAATATCTCCAGTGAGGGAGACTCCACAGCCCTTCTGGGCAATTAGTTCCAGTGCTTGGTCACCTGTACATTCAGGTAACACTTCCTGTGCATCACTTTCTGCCCCTTGCCTCTTATCCTACTGCTCTGGCACCACTGAGCAGAGCCTGGCTTCATCCTTCCCTTCAGATACTGACAGACATTGATGAAGTTCCCTCTCTCTCATACCCTCCTGAGACTGAGCAGGCCCAATTTAAAATCTTTAAGGTTGTATTTTTCTTTCAAAATGCCTTGCTATATTTTTTTCCTTTTCAACTCAGTTGGAAACATGGTTCAAAAACTACTGCAAAATTGAAGCACTGAATTTCTCTTTTTAACAACAGATATGATAAAAGTGCCAAAATCAGAAAAACATTTTTCAGTAGACTAACATTCAGTGACAGTGTGATTGTGTTTTGTCTGACAGAAGGAAAGGCAGCTCAGATCTCATGTAAGTTTCACTCTCCCAAGTATCCCATGCTGAGCATCACTTCATTCAGAGCAAGCAGTTTCCTTAGATCAGTATTGCTCCTCTTGTTGACTTCTTGTTTCAGCTTGTGCCTTTTGTGCTGTGCCCTGACAACATTCCCCACTATGAAGTGCCTTGCCTGAACTTGCTGTAGTCCATAAGAATTTGTCATCTGTCAGAGGACCTAAAATAGATCCATGTCACTAGATGAAGTTTTACTGAAGGCAAGGAACGTTCATTTCTCTGGACCTCCTACATGTGCTCCTGTTATTACATATCAGGAGATTGCTGGCCTGCTTTGCTGCCAAGTCAAGATGCTGTCTTATTCCCAACTTGCCATCTACCAGCCTTAAGTTCTTCTCAGCAAAGTGCTCCCTTGCCAGTCAGGGACTGTGTCATTTCATTATTAGGGATGTTTCAGGGCTGTGACCACATGCAGACCTCTAGTTCTTCCTGTTTGTTTCCCATGTGTGAGTGGCTGGAGAAAATTATTATTGGCTCAAAACTATGGAAGTGAGGGTGAGGGATAGTGCAAGTTCTGTGAAAAGTGGGATGTGCACTGTCCCACACCCCTGGAGCCCCAGTGCAGCCCAGGATGCCTGCCAGTCACTGGCACACCTGAACCCCACCTGGAGGGGAGGGCCAGGACACCAAACCACATAAAAGCACAAAGACACACGTAGTCATGGCCAACTGTTTTGGATTTTATAGGAGCTGAGAACATGCTGGGTTTCAAACAGCAAGTAATGATTTTTGTCTGTACCTGCTGTGGTCAGTGCCAGGAGCCCTGCCCTGTGCCATGTCACTGTCATGGTTAGCACCTGCACAGTGCCCTCATCAGGGTCTCCAGCCCTCTCCAGGCACCTGCTCTCCTGCCCTCCACCCCTCTAACTGCTCCCTTTCCACCACCAGGCATCAGCTGAAAGAAAAAGTTTGAAGCACCCTTTTTTTGCATGAGTAGCAGAAAGTTGCAATTCAAAACTAGAATTTTTGAGAAGTAGAAGCCTGTGATATCTTCCCCTCTGCAGCAGCAGCAGCAGCCAGCCCCCTTTCCCCCAAGAAGAGCCATTCCCTGTCTGCCCTGCCCTTCTACAGGTTACCTTGCTGTGTGACTTTTTTTAGGTGAAATTTTTCTTTTGCCCAAGTTTTAGGGTCTAAATACAGATTCTCTGATCTTTGCTTCTCTTTGCTTGAAAGGAAACCTACTGGGTGAGAAAAACATTCACTGTAAAGCAGAGTACAGTCCATTTGTGCTTAACATAGCCCCAGCAGGATTTTCACCACCAGAAATCTCTCTGCACATTGTTTTGATGTGGTTGTCACTGCAAACTGATATTTCCTATGAAAATAAGCACCTTTTTCTAATTGAATTAAGAAGTATACATTGAAAAAATACAATTATGCCAATTCTGTAGAAAATCAATAACTAAAAGAGAGCAAAAAAAATGAAACTTCACTTGCATAGCAGTTTTGCCAGAGCAAAAAAAAAGTGACAGATGTTCTTACCAAAACATAGCAACAGCAGAATGCTTGGAGACATTCACCAAAGAATTCCTAAACCTGTCCATTTTGTAACAAAATCTGAAACAGACTGAAGGGATGTGGGGGAATCAGGAAGGAGGCCTCAGTGAAGCATAAATTGCAAATTCCTTTCTAAGTAGGAAGATCTAACTCCATTAAGTAACAACACAGTTTTACATACCATCGATGATCTGAAATGAGAGCTAGTACTTCATTTTGGGAAGTGCACTTCACAAAAATGTGTGCAATTACAGGCAAGCAAAACATCACCAAGAACCATAAAAACAAAGATTTCAATGGAAAAACTGAACACTCCACCAGAATGGACTTGAAACAGTAAGAAACCACTGAAGAACATGGACGTCTAATCAGTCTGAAAAATAAATGAAAGTTAGTTAAGATACAAATTTTCACTATCTCACTAGGAAAAAAATTAAAAGAAGTTAACCATGGTCATAAGAAGTAATGCTTGAAATATTAAAGCAGGGACAAAAAATATTAATTAATGTAATTGCAGAGAAAAGCCACTGTGGAGAGATTTAACCAATTTAAATACCTAAGCTAAGAATCTGTCAGCCAATGCACCTTCAGTGGCACTCAGAAATACTTTGATAAAATCATGCATATTCTCTAAGATGAATGAATTTGAGACTTTGGTCTGGAAACTATGTTAGTCACACTAGGAAACTGATTTCTGAGGAGTTCAAGATAGATATTGAGAAAACGAGATGCTAAATAAATAACTTATATTGTTGGGATGAGACTGTGATATGAAAGGGGTAAACAGATCTGAGAAAATTAAGAAAAATTAAGAAAAAAAATGCGTGTTCACATTTCTTTTCAGTAATGATCTGTAGGCCTGATTTGAAAAGAAATTAATTCAATATATCAGGTAATATAATCCATATCTGAAGATAGCTGTAAGCTTTGGATCCTAAAAAAAAATTATTAGGATGAAAGTTAAATTAAATTCAAGAAAGTTTCTTTTCAACTAATTTAAGGTCATACCCTGAAGTGATCTTCAGGAGACAAGCATATGTAGTTTCATCAAACTATATTCAGATCCTCATTAATAAAATAGTATAACATGGTATAACTGTCAAAATACATATTTTGGCCCAAAAAAAAAGGAATGTAAAAGTAAAATAATATCAGTAAGCTATTCTGTTTTAGACTATTCCTAAGGAAGTAGTTTTAGAGTATAATGTTGCTACACCACTTTTCAGAACAAATATTTACTTAAAAACTAGTGCAAAAAATATCCTTTATACTCTACTGTCAGAAAGTATTGAAGTTGTTGAGTGCACATATGAAAAATTTGAGAAATAATAATCTTGATAAACAGTTTTCTTACAAAATCTCAGTGGAATTAATTTTCAATAGTAAATTAATTTTTCTGTAAGTATTAAACAAAACATTTATTTTTGCCCATTCTGCAATATTTTAATGATAAATTCAGAAGTTCTTAGTCATAAGTACCCAGTAGGAATTTCATACTTTATTCCCTTTTTAATTTGTGGCCTTTTAACAGTGACTCATGTAGAAAAGCACATGGTCCATTTATTGTATGAAATCCTTCATTAAAAAGCAAGAAGCAATGTCATAAAAGGAAATTAAAAAGTACAATAAGAGCAGCAAGTCAGAGAGGCTGGAATTGCAGTTTTACTTTTCAGTGTTCTCAATATAAGTAGACGAATTTTCAAAACAGTTTATTTCCAGTGTCTTGAAGCAAGATTTTATGAGAAACCACCACATAACAGTGAGAATACATTTATTTCAGGAGGCTGTGGACTCATAATACTAACTGCCTTTTAAGAAGACTTTCTTTTAATGTTCTTGATTCAAATCACTATAAAGTAATAAAAGTATTTTCAGCATTGTTCTGAAATCTGTGTGCAGCTGAATTGAGCTCAAAAAGCTTCACAGATGTTCATAAATTTGTAAATCAAAATGTTGAAAAACTGATCTTTAAATGGATTTGATTTTAATTTAAACTCATAGGAAAACTTTCAGTTTAGGTCAGCATAAAATCAAAGATAGAAGCCAAAAAGTGTAAGGTCTGGGATAATTCTTACTCAAGGTTATAGTTAAATCAGTGAAACAAAATAATAACGTATATCTTCAAAAACAACAGGGTTTTTCCTCATAAGAGTCTCTTACAAAATAATGTCTCTTTTTGTATTCCCTTGATGTTTAAGCACCTACTGAATTCAGATAGATTTATTGTAAATACAGCTAAGTGCTGGAATTAAAATATGCTATCATTAACAAAATTTATAAAAGGGCTAAATATGTGATTCTTATTTTTAATATCTTTCACCTTTTGTGTTTCTATAAAACGGGAAGTTGTTTTATACTCTGATATGTATAATTGAATGAATGCTTTCCCTGTTTAATTGTGCATATATCCAGCTTGTGTCCATTCATTCAGTGAGCACTGCCCTAGAGGCACCTGACCAAGTAATAAACTTTTGTTGTTAACAGGACAGACAAGGATGCACCATCTACACATTATGTATGCCAGATATCCAGCACATATATATTTACAGCACAAAAGTTATACTGTGTGCATATATTAGCAATCAGAAAAATAGTTCAAATAATTGCAATTAGCAATTTTCATGCATTTGTGCAATGTGCAATAACTGCATTAAGCAATCTTCATCAAAACTATCTTGTCTTCTTTTTTAAAAGTCTGGTATTATAATTCCTCATTAAACTGAAAAATTCTTAACATCTCAAGTTATATTTAGATATTTAAAAATGTCTAAAACAGGTATTTTTTTATTCATTCTTATACCTACATACAATTAAAAATAGGAATTTTCATCCTAATTCCACCCTCTAAGTGATAACTGCCATTTGAGTTCAAATGTATATTTCACAAAAACATCAAAAGGGACTTCTTGCATTCTCATTCTCCAAAAGTAAGGGAAGCTTTGGAAGGTGCCTCTAAAGAAAAAAATACTCTTTCTTCTTTTTTGTACAGTCTAACCCTATTAAATAAATCCTCTGATGGTGACTTATTTTTATTCATGTTAGAATAAGTCTAGTGTCACTTCAATTAAGTTGAACTGAATAAAACTAAATTTTTAAAGGGATAAAAAGTAGGTTTTCACTTCTAGCATTTCTAAAATAACAGTAGGTCTTTGTCTCCTGTCTGTTGAAGGTTTACAATGAAATTGTGTTTAAAACAGGTCATCTCCATCAGCTTTAGTGTAGTTGTTAACCTAACTGAATTCAGTGTGGGATTAAACATCAATGAAAATGTGAATACATGCTTTTTAGGATAGACAAATGGGAATGATTAAGTTCCCATGTGATTAAGCACTTTTTTCTTAAAAACAAGTAGGAAGTATCAATAAGACCAGCCATGCAGAATTATCTAGTCAAACCTGAAAATTTCAATTCTGACCTCAGAGTAAGGTCATTTCATTAGACAAAACTGCAGATTTCAGAGTACCAAAGCCTTTTTTTCATGTTTAACATACATGGCCTTTTCTCAAGACTCTACAGAGATATTACTATAATTCCCTAAAAGTTTTTATGATTCCTCAGGGCACAAGGGTGACTGGTAGATCATAAAATCTGAAATATTATAATTTAAAATCTATCTTAAACACCTTAATAATTAAAAAGGCAAATTTATTTTTGTGGAAGAAATATATTATTTGAGCCATGTCATCATTTCAGCAGATACCTAAGAAAAAAAATTGCAGTGATAGACAGTAGATACATTCTATATTGCTCCTTCTTTGAAGTAAGACATAAGAACCTCAGAAATAAAATTCCTGAAATATAGCACAGAACTTTGTCATTGTATCCATCAGAGGAAAATTAATTCCCTGGAGGAGTCTGCCAAGCTTCCTAACAAAAATATCCATACAATTTATGCTTCAATCACGGCCAAAGTCTTTCAATTACATGAAGACTAACTGGAACATCAGCAGCCTCTCCAGTGGGCTATTCCAATTTCATTACTTTTATGCCAGTAGATGACAGGTTGTTGTTGAAATTGATCTCTTTTATAAGGTACATAACATACTCTTCAAATTACTGTGCATCTTCAGATTTTCTTCTTTTCTCAAAGGTCTTAAGAGAGGTTAATAACATCAACAATATAGTCTTGGTTAAAGTAGCACTACTTAAAATAATAGCTTTCACTAAATTATGATTTTGGTCTTATACTATCAACTGGCAAGGTCAGATTCTGTCATCCTTACTTTTCTGCCTATTTATGGGCAGTGATTCCAATTATTTTTTAGAAACAACTCAAAAAACAAGATATTCCTAAGCTGTAAATAAACCTGGGAATACTCTGAACAGCTGCATATTTAAATGGTCAGAACTTCTCAAGATGTATCTGGTACTGTCTTGTACTGCTGCTGTTCCTTCAATTTCAGCTACTGATTAGTTCTTCTGCTAATCGACTTTAAATCTAATAGGGATTTTTCTACACTGTAGCTGCAGTCACAAGAGATATACTGCAAGCATTTTAAAGTTCTTTCAAAATACACATACATAGACTTTCTAATGAAACCTATTGGTTTATAAAACCTTGCTTAATATCTTGATAGGTGGAGTGAATGGAATTTTTTAAACAGCAATAAAGTTTCTGAAATGCAGAATTCCCATCAACACTATCTGCAAGCAAGCTAGTAGTCAATCTATTTAGAATTCTTTTAAAGCTGCTGCAAACATTGCCAACTTTCAGCGTTTGTGCTGGGTTTTTTCTTGACTGATGTTGGCTTAGGGTGTGTGTTTTGAGAAAGCTTCAGCAGAAATTGTTCAACTGTCTTTGATATGTGAGTTGAGGAAAAATACATCATTTGGTCAATGTAATAAAGTTGGCAACCTTTTCCTAGTAAAACTTCAATGCCTCCAATCTTTGGAGCAGAAGCTTCTATATTATCTATCTTTCTTGTTTTTGTCTCCATGAACTTGACCAACTATGTCCAAATTATAAGAACTTAAACCACTAAAGACTGCACAGTCATGAGTAATTTCATTGAATTTTTCTACAGTTGTGCCTACATAATCATTTAACATGTCCAACCTTCTCACAGGTCACAGTACTTACTAAAGTGTCATTTACTAAACTCTGCCTTTATTTTCTTCAAAAAACCATTGGACATACTCCAGCCCTAAACTGAAAGTACTAAAAATCTGAGTTTTTTTAAGACAACTTTAAATGCCTTGGCTTGGTAAAGGGCACTAGGTCTGAGTCTGACACTTAATTAGCTCTTGATGATGCAGAAGAAATTTCGTAATGATACAGAGGAGTCAGACAGACATGAAGCCAACATTTTGGAGTGCATCAGCTGAGAGAAAATGTGAGAATGAGAAACAAAATCTGTTAAACAAGAGGATAGGATTAGGGAAACAAAGAGGGACATGTTGGACAGGAAAAATTATTTATGACCTGCTGGGACAAAGAACACAAGCTAAGAAAAGCACTAAGTCCAGACACAGATCAGCACAAGACATGTTCTAAGAATGGCTGGAAAAAGAGAGACAAACTATGAATACTCTAAAAACACATTTATAACATCCAAATTTTCAACTAAGATGTAGAAAGTAATCTTGGACACTTGTTTTTAAAGCAAAAAAAATTATATTCATAATTATATTCTATGGGGTTTTTTGCTGGGTTTTCTTTAGTTGTTGTTGTTTTTATTGTTTGTTTGTTTGTTTTTAATGAGAGTGGCCCTTTACCAACACGTTACCAGATATATAAGTGATTTCCAAGATTTCAAATCACACTAGCTTGGGGGAAGTTAACACAGACTTGCTGCCTTCATGGTTGCATCCTCTTCTTTTGAGATCATGAAGTTATCCTTTGGCTAATTGCAGAATATCTTTGATGTTTTGCAGTTCCCTGTGTTTGTCCCCCAACAGATGTCCGGTTCACTGTAGTCAACCTTGAGCAAATTATTTTGTTGTCCTGAGTTTTAATACTTGCCCAGTAGTGGTTTTGTTTGTTTTCCTGTTGCTCTCTTCAGTCCTCAGGGTCTGCAGCAGATGCTTATTATAGTTTCTCTTTTGTCTTCACTATTATTCTGTCTGTATGTGAAATATTTTGCTGACATTTCACACTTTTCAAACTTTTGAAGAATTGTAGATGAAAAACATTAGGAAAAGAGATGTGGGAAAAAGTGGTCATTAACATCTGCACAGCTAGTGGAGATTAGAAAAGGCACACAAACTGCCCTGAAGAGAAACAATGAACTATTTATTTTAGCTCAGAAAGCATCACTGGCATATTTTTGTCACCAGCCACTTTCTCTTTATTGTGGAAAAATAACCTATTTTTTGAAGTTTTTTTATACCTGATTCTTTTGTATTTATTCTTATCAACAACTAAACAAGAGTAGCATGCCCATAGTGACTATTAATCTATGGGAATGGTATCTCTGAAACTGCACACCTGCTGCTCAGCAAATGAAAAGGTCTCACTAATAATACTCTTGAATATACCAAAACTCACCTGCAGCTTGAATAACTATAATGATAGGACAAGAATTTTCCTCCTGGGTCATTTTCAGTCCTTGGAAATGAGTCTTCCCAAATCTAGTTCCTGAAAAAAAAGTAATTGTATTTATAACAATTTTATTGACAAACTTAACCAAGTAATGAGATGCTTCATTCTCCTAATGTTTAGTGTAACATGTATCCTAGGAGACACCTCAGTCTACAATGAATCTTGAAACAAAAAAGGAACTAAGCACAGCAGTATGCTCTCTTCCTCTCTGTTTTTTACAGACATCCACTGCCCAAAACTAATACAGTCTCCTAGGTTTTATCTGAGGAAGCACAGCTCGACCTTTAGGTATCAAGAACAGGGAGAATGAATGCAATATTCTTGTGCAGTCTTCTGGCACTCTTAAACCCAAATCTCAGCAGGGATTTGCAAAACAATGTGATGATGCTGAGCACACATATTGGAATAAATACTTTTGTTCGTTTCTCACTCCATACGTTCCTTCATCAAAGATGAGAAGACAATATTCTAAATCTTAAAATTAAGTGAGAATACAGGTTGACAACTTTTAATCTTAGTCATCACACATATTTTCCTGTACTACAAACATAAAATGTGCTTTCAGTCTGTCAGTGAAGAGATGTAGTATAAAATGGTACAAATTCAAAGTGAAATCCTCATTTCAAAATTATGGACTTCAGAATACCTTAGACATTTCATAATAGTGCAGAAGAGAGCAATATATTCCTTACACATCCAGGTAGCTATGCTTGTCAGAAAACATGTAGTCATCATCTTGATTAACTTTAATTTTTATTAACCTCTCAAAACTGCTTCTCTTCAAAGGAAGAGAGGCAAGCCTGATAAAATCATTTAGCATTCTGCCTTATGCTTAGAGGGGACATAGGGAAAATAGTGAAGACAATCCTTAGCCCATCATGTTGGTGCACTATTAAGAAACTAAAAGCTATTTACACCACCAGCCTCTCCTCAGTATTTTTCTTATTTTATAAATTTTTAAGAGGAAAGTTTAATTGCACCTTCAGGAATGATGCAAGCATTTTGGTCAGAGTAAATTCGACACATCACAACAGAATCAGGTCCAGAAATTGCCAAAAAAGCATTGAACTGAACTGGCAAGGTCACCCAGCAGTATATGATCTTATTACCTTGACCATATAGCCAAGTTTATTCAACATTAGCATTTTATACACAGAAATTCTGGTTCTTCCTGCACCCACAGCTTATATATGTTTATACAAACCACAGAACATTCAGTAGCATCTAGGCTTTTCAGTATAGAGCTCAGCTATGAGAACATGACTTTGATTTCTGAATCACTAATGGGGGATTTATATCATGTAACTTTAGCTATTTAAAACTGAGACCTTTCACTTAAAGATGCACATCATCATCAGTAGGGAGATAGGTATGTCACAATATAAATTAATTACATTTATCAATCTTTTTCAAGATGAGTGATTACACAGCTGCCTGTTTCTCTCAACTTGACACTAGATGACAATTTACTCTAGTCATCTACCTTCTAAATGCTTGGTAAGGATAAAAGCATCATCCCACCATCATAAGATTTCATAAACCCTATTTAAAACCTAAAATGTAACACACAGACTGTACATACTGGGAAATAGTTAGGCAGGATGGTATCTATACTTGTTTTTTTTCTTAAACTAGGCTTTTTAAACGGTATCTTTTTTACTCTCCTAGGGAAAACTATGCAAAGTAACTACAGTAAATACTGGTTTTGATGAACAAGCTTTTCCACTACAAAGACAAAAAAAAGTAGGACCATATTTCACTCCTTGAAAAGGTTAGCAAACTATTTCCTAAAGTGGTTTCCTTGGGGCTCTCCAAAACAACTGGGCCAGCTCTATGCAGAAACAATGCACAGAAGATATAAGGGGACTGGAATCTTTTGAACCAGCAGCTGTGCTACCTGCGGCTCTCCATAACAAGCAGACCAATTCCATGTGGAAACAGAATGAGCACAAGATATAAAAAGATCAGAATTGTTTGAACCAACAGCTGTGCTACCTGCAGCAGTTAATCTTTTCTGGCAATCTGTTAGAGACACACATTCCTCAGGCTAAGAGGACTAAGAGGCTTTTGCTGACTGCTGTTCCTCTGAGAAAAGCTAAGTCCAATTCCCCCTTCATATTACTGGAACAGTTAAATAGTGGACTCATATATGTATTAGGGGGAAAAAAGTCACTTTCATTTCCTTTCTTGGAAAGGACATTTTTGATCAGTTGCTTTGAATAAGCAACTTTGAACTGGCAGCTCATTTCTTAAAGCAATTTTACTTAAACTAAATGGTAAAAATGTAAAACCTTTTACTATGAAGAAGCTAGAATTGTGTAAGTTGAAATATATTTAATAATAGTCAGGCATAGGCAAAAGAGTATACTCTCCTATGGACCCAATATCTGCAGTGAAGACAAAATACTTTTTTGTACTATTACATATAAATTAAAGTTTATCTTACATTTATCTGCCCTTTAAAATACTATGATGTCCTTGGGCTTTTTTTTTTTTTCTTTTATTCTTTTGAGTACTGTCTCTCTTTTACTTTCATTTGAATAAAACAGCTATATGTCCCTACAATACTTGCCTTCTTTTTTCCTAAGACTCTTATTTCTCCATTTATTCTTTTTCATAGTTTAAGAAGCATATTTTGCATTATGAATAATGATGTAATGCTTCTATTTCTAGCTTTTCTTTTTTTTCAGTTACACAATTTTATCAAATGTTTTGTTGATTACAAGAGGAATATTTTATATTTGATTTGCATTCTAGACATCACTTGTTCAGTCACAGAGCAGAGTAGCTGTCTGGCCACATTTCTTTCAATAACTTTTGAGAAATAGAATAAGGGAAAAGAGAACATTTCCCCCTAAAGTTAAAAAAAAAAAAAAAAAAAAAAAAAAAAAAAAGGGGGGGGAATGGAGGGAAATAATTTTTACATTTGTAATTATCCAAAAAACAGACAAAAAAAGCTCCAGCCCTTGGGCTTTGGGAGCAAGCACAGAGTTATAAATTACCCTTATGATAAATTTCTAGGCTTTCAATCTTCAGTCAGCCCTCAATCACAATGGGAAGCTCTGCTGCTGCTTTCCATTTATGTTCCTCCCAAAAGAAGGGGAGTAAATGAGCAACAAAATAGTGTAACAGTAAGAAATGCACTTTGTGTGTGCCAGTTAAACATCCTGCCCAAGTTCTGTACCTGCCTTTACTCCTCCTTCTGAACAACAGTAAGAAAGTGGAGATGCCTGCAGGCATCAGGGAGCCCATGTATCCTGTAAGATGTATCTTCATCCTAGCAGGTTTCCTGCAGTAGGGGCAGGCACGAAGGCAAAAACAATTATAATTTATTTGTTTTCCATATTTGATATTTCAAAGCCTGTGAAGGCTGTTCTGGAAGAATGAAAAGGAACAGCATATCCTATTCTAAGCATTCTGTGATTATGGCATATTAATTTACTTTCAAGTTCAAAACCAGGTTTTTAAGAGCCACATAGTTCTTAAAAAGAAGCAACCATGAGTTTGTTACATAAGGGTGCCATCAATTAGTCTTTGATGACATAAAAAACTCTTTATTTCTGATTACCTCTCTATCCCATATTTCACTTTCTTCATGTAACAGTGTCAAAGGCTTTCCCAATGCTACAAAACCAAATAACTTTATTGACTTAACACCAAAAAAATCCCCAAACCTTGTCCTAGGTTCTCTCTCTATAACTTTATAAATGCACACCTTTATCCATGTTTCAGTTTTTAGAGAGTACAGTTGTAGTGGCTACTATACGTGAGCTCATGGAAATAATTTGAGATCTATTTATACAAAAGTCCTTATTATATTCATATATATGTCATTTTCTAAATACTTCAGTAAAGAAAACACTGAAGTTGTAAGATGAAAGCCTGTCTAAGCTTTGTTCAAGGAAGGTACATCATTATTGAAGACAAAAATTTCAACCTTTCAATGCAATAAAATCTGTGTTCATTTTGGTCTTGACAGTGTTCTAAAGGACTGTAGCCTAATTTAAACCATTACACAGCCTGCTTTTCCTGGAGCATGAAGTTCAGACACGCTCTATATACTGAAAAAAGCCAGAAGAAATACCAGGGGTTTGTGCCATATGGAAGGATACCAAAGGCTGTTTCAGGTAATTTTTCTCTAGTGTTGAAAATAGAGATCTATATTTGGTATTTAGAAGTTAAATTCTAGATGGATAATAACTTTCTCATTGAAGGACTTTTGGGATATTTTCACTGAGGTGGATTAAGGATAAAAGTGGAAGGAAGTTTTGATAGGATTTGAAGAAACAACATGCATTTTCAAATACCATCCAGTTCTCAAGAATTCAGATGAATCCTCCCATCTTTTGACAACTCTTATGAAACATAGTACAAATATCTCAGAATCTGCATCTTTTTCCAGAAGATCATGTCCCACATTTCTCAGTGTACATTAACATAATTAACATAAATTCTCATAATTACCACATAGGGAAACTCAATCCTCTTCAAGACTAACAAACTAACATGCACCCAAGTAATATGGTGTAATTCTTGTTTCAAATCAGTTTCCAAAAAATACACTAATGAGCATAGTTATTCTTCAATAAGAAGAAAATGACATTTTTATACCCAAGAACTCAGTTTA
This sequence comes from Oenanthe melanoleuca, assembly GCF_029582105.1. Taxonomy (NCBI): domain Eukaryota; kingdom Metazoa; phylum Chordata; class Aves; order Passeriformes; family Muscicapidae; genus Oenanthe; species Oenanthe melanoleuca. The sequence continues at coordinate 49,037,209 of NC_079337.1, read as the reverse complement.
AAACTCAAAAATAGCACTGTCTCTTGAAGAAATAAGCCATGGATGAAGAATTCCTAAATGTATTATTTATGTATTCTGGATATGAATAATGCTCTGAGCAATCTGATCAAGTTGAAGATATCCCTTCAGGACAGGGGGATTGAAATAGGTGATCTTTAAAAAGTTCTTTCTAACTCATACTATTATATTTCTTTATACTGCATACTGTGTTTTATATTCCATATGGGGAAAGGCTGAGTAATAATATAGGATGCTTAAGTTAAAAGAGATGACTGAGGCTTTAGGAGACAGTGAGAAACTGTTAAAACCTGACTCACTTGCTGTCTCATCAGTTTAAAAAGACATATTGAATGAAATACAGCAGATTCAAAACAAAAACCACCAAAAAGAAAAGTGACTCATACAGCTTCTAGCTATGCTTATGCTATCCACTCATAGCATACTTTGGGTAATAAAACTTCAGATGTATTCAAAGGAAGACCAGTGGATGAAAATTCACTGGAGGTTGCTAATCCTACAGGAAAACTAGAACACCAAGTCTCCTTGAAAATAAATTGTTACAGTCTTGAAAAATGTATTTCCCAAACATCCCCCTTTCTAAGGATAATAGCATCCTCATGCTAGTATATTGTTAGTTTAACATAGAAGTGACTTTTTGGAAAGTCCTAGATGTAACATTCAGTCTCTAGGCAAAAGTTCAGAATTCTTGTAAAAAATATCAGAACACAGAGTTGTAGAAAACTCCAGATGTGACAAAAATATTCAGTAGCACTGCTGTTCAGTAGGTGCTCCCAACACAAGTAGAATAAAAATGCCCTGGGTATTCCAGTGCACCACAGGCTGAACATAAGCCAGCTGTGTGGTGTGGCAGAGGACAAAAGCATTTTGGATGAATTAGAGCCTTTTCAGCAGTTTAAAGAAGGTGACCTTTCACCTTCCCTGGTGAGACACATTTGGAGTGCTGGGTCCAGATCCGGGCTCCCCAAGAAAGGGAGACTTGGATTTACCAGAATGAGCTCAGCAAAGGGTCATGATTAAGGAACTATGGAATGTGTCTTATGAGGAGAGGCTATGAGTGCTGGGAATGTTTAGTCTAGAGAAGAGAAAACACAGGAAGATCTTACTAATGGAAGGAGGCAAAGAAGATGGATCCAGAGTTTTCTCAGTGGGTCTGCTACAGAACAAGAGGAAATTATTAAATTTAGAAACACAGCAAATGGTTCTGAGCATAGGAGGGTACAGCTTTTATTGTGAGCATGGCCAAATTTTGGAAGAGGTTGTTAGGACAGGTTGTAAAATTTCCATCCCTATACATATTCAAAACCCAAACAGAGACCTGAGCAGACCTTCATCTGAGCTGTGGGTTTGGGCTGAACAGTCTCCAGAGATCCCTTCCAAACTCAGCCATTCTGTGAGTCTAGGACTACAGTCTATTAGTAAAAGCAAATCAGTACTTAACAAATTTCATAGATACACACACACACACACACAAAATCCAAGTGCCTGGAATGAAAATATTAACAAATCCTTAATTAGTGTTTTTCTTTTTAATGATATTACTGGTGGGATATGTACCACAATTTAGATTATATTTCAGTTCCCATAGAACAGAAACAACAAATTAGGCCATCTGACACCAGATAATAAATCTGGAAAGAAAGTCAACAACATGTGGGATGAACTGTGATGATAATGTTGAGCTATTTTTTTTTCCTTAGGGAAAAAAGGTTATACAAGACTTAGCTATGCAAACCAAATAGCAGTGAGAGAAATGACAAAAATATACATATTTATTTTTCAGACAAAAATTTATATACATGAGTGTGTAAGACTGTTATGTCTTGTGTTCAATAAAAATATGCAGTATTAGGATGAAAAATATCCAAACATTTGCAATTTTCCAGGTAAGTCTGATTTAAATGATAATTAAAAATTCAGAGATCTAATCAATTCCTCATTTCAGATGAAACATCAAACCTTAGTTCTGTCCATAGACAACAAAATGGTGGTACTCTGACAGATTTTTCCAGTCATGCATTTGTTCTGTTTCCCAAATGCCAAGAATGCTCAATATGCTCAAAATATGATATTTTGGAAGTTTACAAGGCTCTGATTTTTGTGTGTTGGATCAGACATCAAACCAGCATTTAGATGGAACATATGCCATTTTCCTAAGAAATCAGAAGCATTTATTATGTGTACTCACTGTCCTGGGAATGGAGACTGGTCTGTTTTGGAGTAAATTTATGTTTTATATACATGCAGCTTTGCAAGCTTAGCATGCTAAAAGAGCACAGTCTTATTTCTTTGCAACAAAGTAAGCACAAATACTCCAGAGGAAGCCCAAAGTGAGAATGTTTACTGAGCTCAATGTTCTGTTTTATTTAATTATAGAGTAACAGAATCACAGAATTGCTAAGGCAGGCACCTATCTAGGTCACCTTGCCAAACTGGTCTGCTCAAGCAGGACTGTGTAGAGCTGGTCACACCACCAAATCCAGGTGGCTTTTGAGCACCTTCAGAGATGGAGACTCCATAACCTTCCTGAACAGTCTGTTTCAGTGCTTTACCACCCTAGCAGTAATTTTTTTCTTATTTTTAATTGTAATTTTATGCAATTTACTGGAATTTCTCTACTAGCACCCATCAGGTATTTAAATACATTGAAAAGATTCCCCTCAGCCTTCCCTTTTCCAATACAAACAAGTCCAGCTCTCTCAGCCTATTCCTACATGCTTCAAATCCTTAATCATCTTCATATCTGGAGTATGAGAGATTTGCTCTACATTTATACCTACTGAGCTGAAGATGAAACAATTTTCATGTTTCCATATACTAAAATTATTAATGTAGGAATCAAAGATAGTGTGCTCTCACTACCATCACTGTCACTGAACACATTTCAAGGGCTGAGAGAACTTTCTCCTCTGTTTGAAATAAGAGACAGACCCATCTACTCTAATTTCAGGACATTTATCTCAGACTGGCCAGATAATTACATCTAGATGAGAATTATGTATCTAAACATAATGGGGCTTGAAATTTCAGGCAGACTTCCTTTTTGGGGTTTTTTAGGATTCCTGGTGTTTAGTTCATAGTTTTCTGCTCTGCTCACTAGAAGAGCTAAATACTCACTCTACTCACATACTACAAGGAATACAATTTCTGACATAAGAATCTGAATTCTGTATTAGGGTTGAGGCAATGAGAAATTAAATACTGCTTTAGCCAGTTAAAAAATAATTAAGTCTTTTTGGATGAGACTTCTAGCACCTTTAGAGTCTAAAATAGCTGAAGAAAAAAGTGAAGTGACCATTTTACTGAAAAGATCAACAGTTCACCAATATGTGAATTTGCAGAAAATAAGCAAGTATATTTACCATAGTGCATGTGTAAAGGAAAACAAGCACAACCCCTCATACCATGAAAGAGTTAAATGACATGTTACTACCTATAAATATTGACTGAGACAATCCCTTTCATTTTTATTTGGGTTAAATAAGATCGAATTTTCTTCACAGCTTATATTCAATGTTTTCAGTGAAAAAATGCACGTTTTATACAAGTTCTTTATCAAACCATATTCCTATTTACTAGGGAAGTATTTTATTAATCTGTTTGCAAAAGTCAGTCATTTCAATAGGAAGAATATATTAAGTTCAAAAAGAATAAACCTTCTTTAGTATGAGAACAAAGCCTTCATCCTCACAGACATAGAGATATTCAGTAGAGATACATGCATTTGCTTCAGCATTTTGTTTGACAAAAGCATGCTTCATTATTTGCATTAGATTCACTTAAAACTTTCAACATACTTCTCCTTTATCTTTCAGCTACTTTCATGTTTCCATTAGCTTTATATATTCTTATTTGGGATGGATAATGGGAAGCAAAACAGTTATGGGATGGCACCCAACAATCAGCTAAGCTGGGTCTTACATTTTTTCAGATAATCTCTTTATCTCTCACATACAGCAGCTACACTAGACTCTGCTGCAGTTTTCACCTTGTGCTGAACAAGATGCTTAAAGTTTTGAGACTCAGTGGAACTTGCTGCGAAGGAGGAGCACCAGATTTTTACAGAAAATATTCAAGGTTTAAAATGGAAAAGTACTTTGAAGGAAAACTGAACCACCAGCACTTAGGAAAAGGTATTAAAAGGCTTGTTTCAAACAATTAATTTTATTTTCCCTTATTTCTTACTTCTACCTGTGATTAAAGGTGAAAAAGCAGAATTACATACAGCAGCTAATATGATTTCGACAATTTGTATAAAATAACAATGGACTAAAATTATTATTGTTAGATTAAGTTTTGTAAATATTTATGGTGGTTTAGCACCGAGTATTAATTAAACTCTGGGTAAATTACATTCTTCCTTGCAATCAGAGCATTAGCCACTGCTTATATTTTACTGTTTATGTCATGCCCAGATCATACACCCTCCATATGAATGATTGAACCTCTTCAGCTCATTGGTTTACTGCTGTCTTACTCTCTCTTTCCTAATGATAGATACTCTACTGGACATGAGGCAGAATTATATTTTTTAGAAAAATGTTGAAAATTTAAAAGAAGAGAGGAATCAAACTGAAATTCAGTCACAGAGTTTTTCTTCTTCATGGAAGAAGAAAAAGTCAGAGTGCAATGGATTGTAAAAGCTTGAGTTATTACTTCGAGCAATTTAATTTCTGAAAGGCACTGCAGTGTTTTAAGAATCACTTAAAATAATTTTAAAAGGATTTAAGAATTCCTCTATCATTTACTTTGATTAACACTCACTACTTCTTTAGATGCTATCACTGAATTGCTGCCATTACTATTGAACTAAAACACGGATTAGCATATTTCACTTTATTATAGTAAAATTATAACAATTTCAAAAATGGAGCATTTTAATTTAGTCTCTTTAAAAATACTCATGTGGTTATGCTCATGTAGATTAAAAAAAATTACTGTATTTAATTTATACATAATTTCTTACACACAAAAAGATCCCAGAACCTGAAAAATATGCTAGGTGCTTTCAAATTTTTAGACATAATGATATCTTATTCAAATCAGTGAAATTGGACATTTAAGTCATCTTCAGTTTTGGAATTCATAATGGCACATAACCCATTTCTCAGTTTTTTACATAATTTTATCATAAGCAAATATCCCACTTATATGGTAGTTTTCATTGTGGAAGTTCTCAAGCTAGGCTTACACTAGAAATCCAGTGACCATGTGCCTGGCCTGCAATTGTTGGGTTACAACTCAAAGCAGAGGTATTCACTGGGGGAGTGAGATATTTTACATCATAATTTAGAGTCACTTGAATGAAATCATGCCCTACCATTATCTCATCAGTAAAACCATGTCAACCTTCAAGATATTCTCACATTGTAACTTACTTCTAACTTTGCAGAGTTTTGAAATCATATCTGTGCCTGATATTATGTGCTACAAAAAAGTAACAGCAATACAAAAAATATTTTCATAACAGTAATTTAAGTGATGACTTAAATAGATTTTCAATGTTCTTTCTGTACTAATTGACTTCCAAATTAACCATGCTTTGCTTGGCATTAACCAAGTTTTGACTCAAACTGTAATAATTTATTGCAGTAGAAATTCTAGACATTAGTTTAAAATACATGTGTACAAAATTAGGAAAGTAATAAAAATGTGTAAATAAAACTTAATTTGTTTCCTGCAGATCTTAGATATAACACATTACTCCTGATTTGAGATTTGATATTTGATGATTTGAGATATAATTTTCCATACATAGATTTTCAGAAAAAAATATTTGTTCCATAACTTCAGTAGCCTCTCTTCTAGCTGTAAAATGTGTATTCTTTTATTATCTCCTGTTCAGCTTTCATTTGGCTATCATCATGTATAACTAGGACATATCTGCAGTGATAAAAGCCCATTAGCCACCAGAAGACATGGAATAGATGCAATTATTACTAATGATATAAATGCCACCTAGAATTTCTAAGCATTGTTCACTTCTTTCTAAAGGAAGTTTGAATTAATCTCCAGTTTAAAAATATTGAATTTTACGCTGAGCTATAAAATCATTTTTCAATTAATCATGTTTATTTGGTCTTCTCTAGATTTCTATAAAAAGGGGGGTTTGTGGGGAATGAGATCTGAGGCTTCCAAAACCAGTTCATAGTTATGTGGCTGATGCCAATATTAGGATTTTGGGTTTTTTTTTTTTTTTTGCTTTTGGATTATTTTATCTGTTCCATTGAATGTCAACAAGAGGCTTCTTAGGACAGAATAAAATTATGCTCATACTCATGTGAATAAACACACAAGTACTGTACTAAGACACCTGTGCATTATCCTTTCTTCTTTACATTGTGAGATGCAAAATAGTTGAGAGCATTGACCTCAGCAATGAGGCAAAGAGTAAACAAAAGGACAACTGAGGGAAAAAATATCCAAGGAAACAACAAAGCAAATTAAGGCATCTGTGCAGAGAAAAGAACACATGAATGAAAAGTGCATTTTTGAAGGTACTTATCTAAAATAAGGCATGTGGCAGGAGTCTAAACTTGAGCAAGTGCATAAAGTAGGTGTTATGAGATTGTCACTACCCATTATGTTTAACAGCACAACACATATAACATTCAATATAAAAGAAGTGTTCATATGGTAAAACCATTTAATTGTGAATTGTTGCTTTTCTCCCCACATAAAAAAATCAATTATTTTTTTCTTTTGATTACCAGTAAATTTCCTTATGATTGAGGCAAATGTGTTTCATATGTTGTTTATTGCAATTATTAGCCCAGAATAATCCAAACTTAAGTAAAATAATGGCCTCGGTGTCACTGCTACTGACATAGTAACTGTTTAAAATTGAACTGCAGTAGAAGCAGAGAACAATGGCCAAAATTCAGAAAAACAGATACTTACAAAAGAAGCTTCTAAGAATTTTGCCATAAGAAACTCATAAGAATTTTCAGAGATACAGTAACAGGAATCTGTCTTAAGGCCAAATAAAGTGCTGTTCGTAGTATCCGTGTAACAGCAACATTGGTGATTCCTTTTCTCTTTTCAAAAATCCACACAATTATCTAAATCACTAGCAATCAATTTGCAAGCACATTACCAACAAAACTAGCATCTAATCTTTATTAGTCCAATGATTTATGTATGTTAATTTGCTTTATTTTGCAAGCCATTATTTTCACAAATCACTTCTCACAGTTGGAAATGAATGATTTGTAACGTATATTTAAACTGGAACAATATACTTTTGTCATATTCTGAAATATTTATTAATAAATTTATAAAACATGTATTAGCTCATCATCACTATCTTTTTGTTTTTCTCTTTGCTAGATAAGCCTAGAGGGGAGGATTTAATATCAGGATCTGTTCATAAATTGTCCTAATCCTAAATGAACATATCCTCTCCAAATATTTACAAAATCTAGACAGGTTCTTCAGATCTGATCCAACTTTTACAGAAAGAGCTTCTTAAAAATTCTATGTGTAGACATACATTCTCCCTGACTCTTTTTATACATCTAGCTCTATGTACAAAAGTGTCTGCAGAAGGTGGACTGCAGTGGTGAGCAGATGATTTCAGCTGCTCTGTCCTTATGAGGAAAACAAGTTAAAATGGATGATAGATATCTTACTGTTAAGCTCATTTTTCAGGCTGGCAGTCATCCTGTCCTGTTAAGAAAGATAAATTTTATTGCCTTTTTTCAAGATTATACCTAACAATGATGATGACGGTTTTTGTTTTGTTGAATTGTTTTAGGCTCTGAAATCTTGTTTAGGTTATTTTATGTCACATATCTTGGTATTCATCTACCCTTTTTTATTACTGAAATACTTATATAATCTAAATACAGCAAGGCCCATTATCACACATACTGCACAAAGATAGTAAAATGTCACCTTTCAAATTTCTGACACAGGAAAAAAGGATTAGAAGTACTGAACATGTAGGTTAAGAGAAAGTACAAAAAGATATAGCAACAGACATAATGAGATAAACCAGAGGCAGAAATGAGTGGAGGTTGTTTACCACATATTTTTCACATTAAAACATGTTGATTCATTAAACCTGAAATTGCTATCAGAACAGATAGATTTAGACCAATACAGAAGCTCAATAATTTTTATTTGGAAAGAATGGAATTAAAATTATAGTAATTAAACATTTCCATAATATTCTGATGTACCAAACATATTAATAAATGACAATATTTGTCCACCTAGCATTGCACAATACCAATGACCACAGTGCATTTTGTGCATGTAAGTTATTTGGCTGAATATTCTGCATTTCGTAATTGAAAAGGTATCTGAAGCAGAGGAAGGTTGTCACAAGGATAAGATATTAAAGGTAAAGAAACCCAGGATAAGATTAAGGTTCAGCTTCATTTGCCAGAGTGGTTCACAGAAATGTCCTTTCTGTGTGATCAGATGAAAAGGGTACAGGTCAAATGTGTATGCCTCTGAAAGCAAAAAGAAATAGTCATGGAATGGATGTACTTAGTGTCAATTGTCTATTCTTCACTGTGTAAATAGGCAGGCAGCACTGTTCAAGTGGAAGGTGATTCTGGTACTTCTTTTTTAACACAGTACTTTTATACAATGTAGACAGTTTTTCGACAAAAAGAAAAGATACTGCCTGTTACTACTGCCACTGTATTTCAAAGTCATGGTCATAGCCTGAAAACTAAAAAGTTAGAGACCAGCTCAGTCAATATTTACTTCCATCATTTTGTGCTTTTGAAAATTTCATTAGGAGATCATATATCTAAAAGTTTTGTGATATTTTGAAAACCTTCTTGGCTTTTTATAACTTCCATAGTCATGTAAGCTGTCACACCATCTGCTGTCCAGTACAATGTCTTTCAACAATTCAACACAGAATCTGTTTTAGTCTTGTCTCCAACAGTATTATCCAAAGAAATTGAGTGTCATGAAAAATTCTAGTACAATGAAAGTGTCCCAAAAAAGGAATCCATTAATAGGTCTTTTAAAGAAATCATTCTAGTCCAAAAACAATAAGGTATTTCATACTACCATACAGGGGATGCAACTATTCTTAGATCTTCTTAAGATGAAAAAAGTCCACTGGGACACCTGAAAATTTCCTCCTAAACCAGTGGTGATGATGTTTAAAACAGCCCTGCCAAACCCTGGCCTTGCTAGACAGTCAGAGAAATCTGTATGAACTTTTAAGTCTTCAACATTTAAGACTGAAAGAACATGGATATGAGCAACACATCTTGCTAGCAAAAAGAGTAACATAAGAGGTTTTTTCATGCTAAAACAGTTAAAAATCTTTCTTCCTACAGTATCAGTGTGGCAGTATCTGACTTCTCTGATTAGGGATAAAATACTTTATCCGAATTATAAGAAAAAATATTTTAATACTCAGTTTTAAAATTCAAAACCACCTGACATCCATTCCTTCAGGTATCAGCATTGCCCTTTGAGTCATTCATATTGATGAAAACTGAAATTATATCGATACATGAATATTCTCTTTTTATTACTTCTGGGCATTTTGTAGTAGGTTTGATCTGTGCTTACTCTGAATGTTAAAAAACCTTCGAAAACCTTGAATCCTATGATCTGCCATAATACCAAACTAACTTTCCAGTGGTAAAACATTTTATTTTCCTGACTGTATGATCAAAAAGCCTTGTGGTGTGCCTTGCATGCCATCTTCCTTTCAAAGACTCTCTTGTTAAATCAAAGATAGAGTTCTTAGTTTTCATTTGTGATGTAATTTTTCTTAAATAATGTAACATAAATTTGTACTGGGTTTCTTTTCTCAATCAGTCAATCAATGTCATCAATGATAAGGACAGCTGCAGAGGATTCTATTTAGTAATGTCTCTCAAGTTCAGATAAATTTTCTGATTGTATAAAGGTAAATAATTGGTGAGATAAAAGAAAATAAATTGATAAAAGATTTATTTTTTCTCAATTCCATTTTAGTAGATGGCACTAAATACTGGTATTTAGCTGTGCTTTCATATGAAGACAAAAGGATTTCTGAAGGAAATATAGCATGTGAGAAAGATGAATGAAACATTTTAAAGCCCTTTCTCCTCATACAAATAATTTAAAATACTGGCAAGTTTGAACATGAAGACTAAAAAAAGATGAGAACATTTTTATCTTCAGAATAAAACATAATGCAACATCTAGTTTGAACTATTAAGTTAAAAGTTCTCTAACTCAGAAGAGTACTTGGAAACACACAAAATGGAATACTTGCAAATAGTTTTAAAGAAGAAATGCATGTGTTGGAAATTCAAAGTTCACCTAAAAGTGCATTAAAAAAAAACTTCCATTAGAGTCATCATCTTTTCCTTAGCCCAATAAATTCCTTGAACAGGCAACGATTACTTAAGTTACTGACTTGTGACATGAATTGCAGAGTTCTTAAGGAAGAAAAAATAATTCTGAAATCATCCTTCCTTTAGGGGGTGTTTCTTTTATGTAAACTATATTCCTTAATAGACTCATTAATATAATTTCATTTAAAACATAAAATTCAATCCTACCTTCTTTATTAGTAGCAACAGTAATTTACATAGGACCACTTACATTATGAAATGTATATATATAAAACGAAATACCATTCATTATAAAGTGAAAAGGTAAGAAAATTATTATAAGTTCATATTGTCCAATGTTTAATTTGCAATTCTTACCATTGCTAATTGAATTGCTAGTGCTGTTTTCAGCACCAAATTCAAAATTAACTTAGTACTTACACATCTAATCTAAATAATTTAAAAATACCTTAAAATCAAGTTTATAGTAATTATGCCACAAAAAAAAAAGATTTTGAGGTTGTTCTCACTTTCATGATTATTCTGATAAAAATACAGATCATTGAAATTATATATCCTTTTGATTGTATTCTACAGAACTACTCTATTATGAGTTAAATTCAATGCAATAGCTTGTTACAAAATTTCTCAGGGTAAACTTCTCTATCTAACTGGATATTTCACTTTTTTTCCCCCTTTGCACTTGCTGTTTTATTTCACATCACTTCTTTTGACGTTTAAAGCTTAAATGATAAAATTTAAAGAACGTGGGAACTAGAGAAACAGGTTTGCAACCTGAAACATTGCATCATGCTTTCAAAGATCCCCATAACTACAACTCTAGAAACCCAATGGAAAAAAAACACCCATGTTTAAAATTTTTATATCAACAGAAATTACCTGAAACGTTATTATTGTCTTCTTAGGGTTACAAAATCAAACCATTTCAAAGGAAATAAAAAGAGAAAGAAGATCTACACAGGTCATTGTTACAGAACAATAAAATAGAAATAAATAGCTGTCATTTGTGTATTGAGGTGTTGTAAAAAAAAGATAATTTTTACAGATATCAGTGTTGAAAATTGTCTTTGTATAAGTTTTCTGTCTTTTGATAAAAACTAATTTTTAAAAAGCCATGAAAATAAAATTCCTGTTTAATCAGTAAGGGAAAATGTCATCCTAACTAATAACTTTTTTCCTTCTCTTAAGTGCAAGTAGATGAAAACTGAGCTGAAACATTGAGTGAGCCTGTGATGGATGGAGAGCTGATGTGTAATTTTGTCTGTGAGATGTTTGTTGTGTGAATTATTGAGCTAGTCTGAAAAAAAAAACTCCAAGGAAAAATGCACATGGAAAAAAGAGTCATGTGAGAATGCTACTTCCAAGAAAATTTTTAATGTCTGTTAAATGGCAAATAGTCTTCTTGTGCCAAAGTTGGTGAAGGGTCGGGAGCAGAAGTCTCATGAGGAGTGGCTGAGGAAGCTAAGGTTGTTTAATCTGGAGAAAAGGAGACTGAGGTGAGAACCTTATCCCTCTCTACAACTAGCTGCAGACAGGTGGGAGCCAATCTCTTCTCCTGAGTAAAATAAACACATTGTGAGGGAACAACTTCAAGCTGCAGCAGGAGATGCTGAGATTGAATATTAGGAAAAATTTCTTCACAGAAAGGACAGTCAAGTATTGAACAGGCTGCCCAGGGAAAGTGGGAAACTTTAAAAAGTTAGAAGATGTGCAGATGTGGTGCTTTGGGAAATGGCTTAGTGGTGGACTTGGCAGTGCCAGGTGAACAGATGGACTTGGTGGCCTTAAAGGTATTTTCCAGCCTAAATAACTCCACGATTCTATGAACTTAAAACCTCTCTATGGACCAGATACACCATGGAGAAGGCACATATGCTGTTGTATACACACAAAACTAAATCACACAGTCTTGGTGACATCATGAACAAGTTGCAAGCAACATCTTGATAATTTTAGAGATTAGCTTTTATACTGGTTGGAGGATAGATTAGAAATGCTACAGACAGCTGTGAAGGAGACCTGTGTTATACTCAGAGCTGCACAAAAGCAGTGCAGGTTCACCAAAACAGAAAAAAACATCTGAATTTCTTTAGAGGAATAATCAGCACATAAACACAGTGAAGATGTACAAAAACAACCAGACTCAGAGATACTTGGAAAAAGAAGAAGAGTATAAGAAAAACAGCACCTACACACAATAACTGGGATTACAATAAAAAAAAATTGAATACAGCCTTATCTTTGAATCATCACATTTATTTGATTTCTCACAGGTTCAGTGACTCTAGTGGCACATTTTTTACTTACTTGAATAAGAGTTGAAATTCCCAAGGTGATTTCAAATATGTCTTATTACAATGGTGTCATAGAATCAAAATTTGTACCTCAAAACACCACAGCTACCAAGGTATGGTTTTAAGACATATTTTTCCTCTACAGGAAAGAAGTAAGATCCATGTGTCACTTAAATTATGAATTTATTACCTGATTTTCTCAAACTGTCCACAGAGGGAGCCTGTACATATTTTCAATTATGTTGAATTATAATGCCAAAGGTTTATATTGCATGCATAGAAGAATAAACAGGTTGTGGAGGTACCAGAAACACAGAGCTTCTGCAAAGCTTTTTTGGTTTAAAATTTTATTACCTGATCTTCTCAAACTGCCCAACAGTGAAATTGCTAAACAAAACAGTTCCTAATTCTTAGTTCCTAAGTGCTGCTTTGCATTTAGTAATGACTTTATCTCACTTACAAGCCTCACTCTTGTAGGGATTTTTAAAGACAATATACCAAATTCCTCTGTTTCAAACTTTGTCCTATATGTAGAAGTGGATATGCTCAGTCATTAACCAACTGTGAAGACAGAGGAGCAAAAATTAATTATGTCAGACTGCATTTAGGATTCTACACTCTTTACAGCAACGGTAAGTACAAACTCTTGAGTTACAGTTTTTTTGCATGAAAAAGATAAACTATGTTGACTGAAACTCTGTGAAAAACATTTCTCCCAAACACATGCCAGGTTTTAAGCTGAAGCATTTTTACAGACTGGTTATGAATTTCTACAAAAGAGGTTTTTAACATGGACATCCTGGCATACTTGAGGCTAGCAGAGCTGGTTGGACCTGCTATATTATGGTTTTAAATTAAAATTTTATTACTTCATGTTACTAGAGATGAATCAACTGGACATGCACAATAACATGGGCACATTTGGGGTATTAGTCAGAAACACAGAAGTTGTAAACCGATTGTATTTATTGAGAATTATAAAAAATGGGAATACTGCTGTGTCTTTATATACCAATTGCAACTTATATTGCTTATAATTAATAAGTAATTACTGTCACTTAATATAATGTGCTATTGCAGGGATACAGCACAATCACTTTTCTTCATTAATATCTTTTGTTGTGTACTTCAGAAGTAACTTCTGTGAGAAATTCTGTCTGCTAAATTAAGTAAATCAATTAAGAGATTACTTAATATGACCTCTTAAATTTTTTGGAAAAGAATTATTCAATTAGAAACCACTAATACATGAAACAACTTAAAATCAGTTCTTTCTGATTTGTTTTAATATTTTGATTTGTTTTAATATTTTGACTTACAATAGATTAGTCATTAGCAATTAACTCAAACAGCTTCGTTCATTCATTCTCAAATTGACACAGTGAGGTGGATTTTAAAGGATTTACAGATACAATTTCTAATCCTATGAAAATATGCTTCAGCTTTGCCACAGTTACACAGTTTACTCTTCATTTACAGATCTTAGACCTTCTTAAGGCCCCAAACCAGTTGCACAAGCCAGGCCTAGGGGTTCAGTTCTCTATACATTCATTATGGTGATCCAGTCAAACTGACTGCCTTTGGAGATATTTGGCCAATCTGTGACCAGGTTGAACAATTCTCTTAAAGTGATTTTAACAGTAAGAACAGCATACTTGCTACAGGTTTTAAAACTATAAATCATTCAATATATTCTGTCTTACCTCAAGGCTTAATCTCTGCTGATACTGATGTTGAAACAGCAGGCACCTCAGTCTGTTCCTCTTCAGCAATGCACTCCTTTCACTTGTGATACTGTTATTCTGAGTGGTTCTTTAACCTCCTATGGTCAAGAACCTTCTCCTATCCTTCCTTACTCTTAAATCACAAATGCTTTCTGAAGGGTTATTCATCAGTTTAGAACAAATTTATTCACATGGTAAAACATCTCAGTCACCAGATAAATTAGTGTTGCAAATCTACTGCAGGCTACTGGATAAGCCAGTTTTTAAACATTGCAATTAAACTAAATAAAAAGTGCAATTTGTTAAGGCTGCATCAGCACTAAGTTAGTTTTGTGCAGTAAATCCTACCACTCAAATAATAAATGTTCAGTTTTGAAGTAAGAATGACCAAGGACACAGAACATCACTTAAACAGAGATAATCTGGGTTTCTGGATGTGTAGTCTTCTTTTTCCTGTTGTTTCTCTTCTTATTGGGAAACAATCCTACCTAAACTTTTTCATGGCTAAAATAGCATTTTCCCTTGATAAATTTTTGAACTAATCACATTAGCTCTTTTTCTTTGCCAGTGTTTCTGGAATTATATTAAATAAGGGGAAAAGCTTCAATAGATGACACTGAATATAATCCTCCAAACCAGTCCTCACTAAATCATAGTTTAACATTGAGAATATTTTTCTATCTTCCCTATTCACTCACAAGTTCAGGGTTACAGGTTTGAATTCATGCTGGGAGAGCAGGGAACTAAAATTCAGTATAGGGAAAGGCTATATATTGTAGGCTATCATAGCAGAAATGTTGAAACACAATTTGAATTTTTTTAGGAAAAGACGGTCTTTACTGAATTTTTGCTGGATAAAAATCAGGCACTTGTTAACCAAGATGGTTTCCAAATTATAGAAAGAAGAAAGAAACAGTGGCTGTAGTTCAAAGTGCTGACTAAAGCACCTAGGTAGCTGAGAAATAAAATAAAAAAAAGATACCATTCATTCTCAGTTTAGTTATTGGCTTAACAAAATTAATACTGGTGGCACTGGCACATGATCAGCATCAAAACCAAACATAGAAGTTTCATGTTTATGCCAAAATTCACTATTTTCTTAGCTAATGGCACGAACAATGTTACTGAAACTGATAGAAATATTTTTTATCAAATAGCTATGCTATTCTGTGTCTGGAAACCAGCTGATCAACGTCTTTCTTGCACCCAAAACTCGTTAAAGGCCTCCAGAAGTGAACTGACAGGTAGAGTGCAGAGGAGGATAACCTCTGGATCTGGAGGATAACTTTCCTGGGTCTCCTAGTGCTGACCTGCATGTTCTTGACCTTTGTTCAGGGCACAGTGCAGGCTGATGCCCAGCTTTCCATCACCAGCACCTCCCCAAGCTCTTCTCAGCAGTGCAGCTCAAAGGTCCCAGCCTAAAACACTGTAGGAATCCCTTCCTTCACAAGTGCAAGATTTGGTGTTTATCCTTGATGAATTCCAGGAGGTTCCTGTTGGCCCACCTGCCTTCTGAATAGCTGCTCTCAAGTGGTCCTTCCACTTTGGTGTCACCTGCAAACTTGATGAAATACACTCCATAAGCTGCTTCAGCTCAGATTCCTGCAGACTGAGTTGGGCTGCCTTATTCCCTTTCCTGACCAAGCCACAGACACTCAGGTGATAAAGTTAAATATTTACAGTGAATAAGCATTTGTTTATTTGTTGCTTACAGCACCTTTTGGGAGATGTTGCTTTGTTTTATGTCTTCTTTAAAAACAGCTAAAAAACCAAACAAAAAGTAAAATCTGAGAGCGACATTTCAATTAAGTACAAAGGCTCAGCTTATTTTTTTTTTTCAGTTTCTACTGGCAGCAGCAATGCTCCTACTGTCATTTTAAAATCCAAAGAAGCCATCTGCTCTCCAAATACACACAAAGTAAAGCCCAAGATTTTAAAAGTATAAATGAAACAACAGAGATTATAATTGTTCTTCAGGTTTAAAATGGTAATGAGCATAATCCATGAGATTTTACAACACGTCTTATACAAAGCAGAAAAAATAATATTATGAAAGGACTGTCCTTGTGTTACATTCCAAGGAGACTGTATTCATTCATTAAATTCAAATTTTTGGAAGTTGCAAATAATTCTGAAAACTCTTTGCACCCTGTTTCTGTTTAATCAAACAGCTACTTTTAAAATATAACAATGTACTCATATTTTAAATAATGTTTTAAGGGGGGTGCAATAATTTGAGGCTCCTTTTAATAAAGTGTTTGTCAGGTTTTTGTCATGGTTCTGATTATGGCTAACTGATCTATTGAGGGCATGATAAACATATGTATATCCATGCACAATTTCACATTATTCAAACCACAATAATCCCAGATCAGTTCAAATGGCAGTAGCTACTTTTTGAAGGACATATAACTGACCATATGACCTTTAAGCTTTAATCCATATTTGACCAACATTCTTAAGTCTCCTGAATTGTAATAACACTGCTTTGCCAACCATACACCATAATTTACATAAACTAAGAATTGTTGCATGAATCATAAGCAATATTTTTCATTGATCTTAATTCTTCTGTTCTTGAAAGCCATGGCAAAACAATTGACTCAAATGAGAGTGTAGGAGGTCTCAGTCCTTGATTATGAGTCTGAATACCTTTCCAGTTTTATACATTCCTTGAGGTGTAGATCTGTTGATCTACCCTCGTTTCTCTACTGCCTCAGACTAGCTATGAAAATAATTAAACTGAGAATGTATATCTAGAAGACCAAGCAAACAGAATGCATCCCTGCATCACTGTTATAAAACATTGTTGGGGGCACGTAGTGCTGAAATGTTAGTCACCTAAAATGAAGTGTGATAATTCATGCCTAATAAGTTCTGACTCAGGAGTCTTGGCTTGTGGTTCTTAGAGTTCCTGAACCAGTCTTATCAGAATTAAAAAAAAACAAAACAAACAAACAAACAAACAAAAAAACCCACACCAAAACAAACATTAAAAAAAAAAACCCAACCAACCCACCAACCAACCAACCAAAACTTCTTGGAAAATTAGCAGACATTTATCTTTAGAGAGGGCATAATAGCCAGTAGGAAAAATGCATACAGTGGAATTTTTATAATTTTCCAAAGAGGTTTTAGAAGCTCCAGCCTCTAGTCTTTCCTGAACTCAGCTGTGTCCTTGATCTACTTTTAACGTGGTTATGATTTTTCTGGAGTAGAGCTTGCTATGTCAATTTACTGGAGCAAATGGTCCTTCTGTTTCCCTGTGAGATTTCTATACCTCAAAGCAATTTGTCCTCCAACTTATTTTGAACTGTCTCATTTTTCTACTACATTGTCATTGATTTGAGTTTCACGTTTCATGAAGAACCATTTGCTTTTCTTGTAGGAAAGTTTTTCTTTAGAGTTCTTTTGTGGCTTTACTCTCCTGCTGCATAGTTCAAAGTGTTTTCTTCTTCTCAAAGTAGAAAAAATTTAGGTCTTCAGCTGATAAGTTTTGGACTATCACCACACAACTGGTTTTTTACCTTCTCTACTGATGGCAGTCTGCTAAATTGGTAATTTACCCTATGTCTTGCATCATCCTGAAATGCATTTATTTCAGAATTGAAAACCATGCTGTCTCTTTTACTTCACTCAAAGTGATAATTAGATTGCTATTAGAATATATTTTCAAAATTGTTTTAATTTTTATACACTAGAAATTGAGATGATGAATACCTTAATAAATGGTGCACAAAGAAGAATGACCATATCCCTAGCAAACTCAAATATATTTCATTTTCATAGTATTAATTTTGCAAAAGCAGGGATTGTGATTTTCAGTCATGCATAGCAATAAAAAAATGTAATTTTCTTTGTTTAGCTAAGTATCTAGTGAAGGCATTTCAAATAATTTGAAGAATGGGAAAATTTTTTAGTTGTTCCCACTAGATGAGCTTTATATTTTTCCTAATTTTTCATTTTCTTTACTAAAAATGTAAGTTTCATGCCACTTGTGAACCACTCCTGAGTGTATCTTCTTTTTCCCAGGTGACCCTAGAGCTTTCTTTAGCTAAGATCAGGAAGCAATTGCAGTTATGACATTGAAGGCCAATTGTGATTAATAAATAGGCACCCAGCTGGCCTTTGGATCCTAGTCAGAATGCTAGAAACTGAGGGGAGCAGACAAGCAGTTGTGAGAATGGCAGAAGAGAAGGAAGGGATCCTGGGCTTCCTCACTCACCAAGCAACAGAAAATTGAGGTTAGATCCTCACCCCAGGTACAGCTTTCCCAGATGAAAAGAGCATCCACTGCCCTTCCAGAAAATTTCAGATTCTGTAAACAGAGTTTAAACAGAAAAAGATTGAAGCTGAACACTGCTCTGATCCCATCATCATGATAGTTTAAATTTTGTAGAAGGGAGGAGTTTTGAAAACCAAAGTCCACAAAGAACCCAAAGTATTTCAGGCTTGGAGGACAACAGCGAATGGCTTTCTAGAATTTGCATTTTGCAAATGCAATGTAGGACAATGTAGGGTAAAGTCAGTGGCAATTCCATCACAGCAAAGAGGAATTTTTAATGAAAAAACATTGCAAAAGTTTATTTAAAACTTGTTAGCCTAAATGCAAATGGCACACAGCTTAATTTTCAGTGATGGCTGCACACAACCTGGAGTAAGGTTGTTGTGGCAATATTACTACTGAATAGTACAATATAATAAAAGACCAGGGATTGGAAGGTAAACAATTAAAACACAGATCTGACTACAGCCAGTGTTCAAAGACAGAGCAAGTCTGGACACATCTAAGCTAGTGTTAGACACTCTACTGAGGCACTGAAGTTAGATATACAGCAGCCCAAGTATTCTCTGTGGCTGCTGAAGAGATGTAAATGTCTTTAGAGGACACTTAAAAAACTCCTGAGATTTAACTTTCCTTTCAGAACACCCATTTCTTTGCAATGGAAATAGAAACAGCCTTGGGCAAGTGAGCTCCTAATTTCATATTCATGATTGTCTGCCTAAAATAGGGAGATTTATAATCAGTCAAGGATTGTATTTGTTAAAAAAATTGTTGATGTAACTCGGGGAAAAAAAACCCAAAAAACAATTTATACTACAATGTTTTATACACAGTCTTCTATTCCTGAGTGGTCTCGTGAGGAGAAAATAATTAAAATATTTGAGGAAGGAAACAAAAAATGCTTTCTATGTGAAGGAGTAATTCTCACCAATATGGTGAGAATGTCTTCTGTGATGAAAGTGCAAGCTAAATAAACTTATATTGAGGGAAAAAAAGAATGCCTACAGGAAAAGAAAGAAAAAAGAAAAGAAAAGAAAAGAAAAGAAAAGAAAAGAAAAGAAAAGAAAAGAAAAGAAAAGAAAAGAAAAGAAAAGAAAAGAAAAGAAAAGAAAAGAAAAGAAAAGGAAAAGAAAAGAAAAGAAAAGAAAAGAAAAGAAAAGAAAAGAAAAGAAAAGAAAAGAAAAGAAAAGAAAAGAAAAGAAAAGAAAAGAAAAGAAAAGAAAAGAAAAGAAAAGAAAAGAAAAGAAAAGAAAAGAAAAGAAAAGAAAAGAAAAGAAAAGAAAAGAAAAGAAAAGAAAAGAAAAGAAAAGAAAAGAAAAGAAAAGAAAAGAAAAGAAAAGAAAAGAAAAGAAAAGAAAAGAAAAGAAAAGAAAAGAAAAGAAAAGAAAAGAAAAGAAAAGAAAAGAAAAGAAAAGAAAAGAAAAGAAAAGAAAAGAAAAGAAAAGAAAAGAAAAGAAAAGAAAAGAAAAGAAAAGAAAAGAAAAGAAAAGAAAAGAAAAGAAAAGAAAAGAAAAGAAAAGAAGAAAAGAAAAGAAAAAAAAGAAAAGAAAAGAGAAAAGAAAAGAAAAGAAAAGAAAAGAAAAAAACTGATTTTCAACTTATATGAAATGTATTCAAATTATGTCAATAAAAAACTTTTTCTAAGTCTTAAAAAGGAACACCTTTAGGTGATTGAAATACAGAAAAACATCTGTGTTCAATATTTGTAGATATCAAAATTATTAGAGAAAGGGAGCACATTTTTGCACATTCGTGAGATCAGTCTGTTTATTGTGCTGTGCTCAGTAATTCCAATAAAAAATGGAACAATATAAATTTGTTAAAGTCTAGCTAGACAGGAAATATAGGCTATTATTAGCTGAAGTATTTTCAGGTAAAGACAAATCAGATTTATTATTGTATTAGTGTTAGTAAGATAGTGAAAAGTAAAGCTAGACAAGGTTGTTCGTGCACTAGTAGAAATATTCCCATGCAGTATTTCTGACTTAATACAAATGTCATCAAACCAAGTATTGTTTAAATCAATTAGGTGGTGATAGAGACTTTCAGTAACATTTTTTAAAAGTAATATTTTATTTATAGAAAAAAAAAAATAAAAAGAACACAGAGATTTTAAATCCTTACCCAAAGTGGACAGTATCACTTTGAAAACTGCAACACAGTTTATCACACATGTCAGAAATGCAGACCAAATGGAGCACAAAAAACACACATGGAAGAGGGAACATTGTACCTTAGAGAATAAACCTCAGAGACAGAAAATTGTTCCTCTTGGCTGGAGAAAAACAATTGATAAAGCCTAGACTAGTATTTCTACTTCCTTAAACTAGCCTTTCTAAGATTTGTGGGTAATCTGTCAAATCCATTTTCACCAGAGATGGCATAACCATCAAGATAACATTTGACAGTGGAATATAATTTCCTGCACATTAATTGTAAGAGTTGTGTTTTAAACACAACACAGATAGTGACATAATTTGAAAAGGAGCAAAGCATAAATTT
This sequence comes from Oenanthe melanoleuca, assembly GCF_029582105.1. Taxonomy (NCBI): domain Eukaryota; kingdom Metazoa; phylum Chordata; class Aves; order Passeriformes; family Muscicapidae; genus Oenanthe; species Oenanthe melanoleuca. The sequence continues at coordinate 49,016,064 of NC_079337.1, read as the reverse complement.
GATACATATTTAAGATTACACCACCATGAAAGAGCTCTGATAAAAATGAGTTGCCACCTTCTGAAAATACGTTTGCTGTAAATTAAACAGTACTATCCTTTTTGAAATGATGGACAGAGATGGAGAACCCTGCTTCCCTGATTAGGGTGTGTGGATATTACCAGAAACTCCTAAAATTATATAAATGTTTGCAATGGAAAGTTACAGATCTAGACAGGGTATTAGAATCACAGAATGGTGTGGGTTGGAAGAGATTTTTAAATGTTCCAATCCCCCTGCCATGGACACAGAATCTTTCACAAGACAAGGTTTCTCAAAATTCTGTCCATCTTGACCTTGAACCCTTCCAGAATCGTGGCATCTACAGATTCTCTGGGCAACTTGTTCCAGTGTCTCACCATGCTCATTATAGCAAATATGTTCCAACATAAACCTACCCTCTTTTAGTTTAAAACCCTTACCTCTTGTCCTCCCACTGCAGCCCATGGAAAACATCTTCCTCTTTCCTTTAAGTTCCCTTTATTTATTGAAACACTCCTATAAGATCTGCTGTCCACAATCACCTCCCTGTTTTTCATATGTTTCAACATGTCTTTCAGAGGATCTGTTTCATGATCTTACCATGCAGAGAGGTAAGACTGACTTGGAGTTTCAAATATTATGCCATTAATAGAAGATAATTTTATTCTCATGAATGGCAGCAGCTAATGTAAATAATTTTAAAAGAACATGCAAGTTACTTACACTGAAAAAATACAAACCAAGAAACCTCTGTAAAATGTGCAGAGATTCCACTGACAGATTTATGCTTCATCTGTTTCTTTGTAATATTAATTTGTAGTTTTACCTGAATGCTAATTCTGTGACAGCATAATCATTCTCTATTTGCAGAAGATTAAAGTCTTGTACTATCTAGTGCAGAAATTCAACAAAAAGTTGCTACAGTAGAGTATAATTGTGGTTGGATGATCTTTTTGGTAGCTTCAGAAATGCTTTAAAAGTTTATTTATTCCACATAAGGAGTCTTGAGTGATGGCTTCTGTTTTGTGCTTCATCAATGCTTGGCTGAACTTAAAACTTTCAGAATGTTCAGTGTAATATTCAAAAGTAGCTTTGATGCAGTTTTGGATCAGAAGCTTTGATGCTTAACTGTCAGCAGAAGATTCTCTCAAAGTTAAGCCATTATCATAAAACATTGCTAGAAAACCTTAAACAAAAAGAAAAAAATCTTAAAAGTTTATATATAATATATAAACCTTACTATATTTTACAATATGTGTATGTGTACATTCTAGTGATTTGTGTTTCTTGATACTAAGAAAATATATAGCAAATGAATATGGATACGAAGAGGAACATACACATACATATATATGCATGTGTGAATCAGAATTTGGGTCTATAGAGGTAATCTTTCACATAGTGACTACTACATAGTATGAAAATATTCATCAATGTACAACATTGATGTGAAAATTTTCCATAAAATAAAAATCCCTAGTTTCGATCTTACTTTCCACTGAGAGAAAATAGTACATTCAGCATTCATTGGGCATAGTAGAGGTTTTTAAGTAACATGTTAACAAAATTAACTCTATTCATAATTTGGTTTTAATATTTTTAATGATTTTATTAACGAAAATATAATTTCAAATAATGCAGTGTCTCTGTCACTAGATTATTATGGAATTCTCTTCAACATAGTGATGTTTGAATGACAGAATCAAGTAGCATTCCTGCCAAAATAAATAGCCAATTTGGAGAACATACAAAAAGTTGAAAATTGTAGACATAACCTGAAGTATGAATGAAGAAACTGAGGACAGATTTCCTGAGTGAACTGTTACAGTTAATGGCCAGTATTGTACCTAAGTAGTTTTCATTTCATCATTTCATTTCATCCTCTAACCAATCCATCAAATTCAATTATAGATTATTGAGCTCCAGTTAGTTTATATCTAGACATTTTTAAAGTGGATCTGAGGAGGGCCAGTGAAAGTACACAGGCAGCAGATGGTTTGGGGCAGAATCCATTAAAATGTTTACAGGTTTCAGACAGCTCTAATTACTGTAACATCATGGAGCATAAAATAAAATATAGGATTGCAAAGGGAAATTATTACTGACAAAAAACTTGGCATCAACTCTTATTTAATTGTGGTCAAGGTCTTATAAAAAAAGTTATTCTGATTAAAGGAACAACATAAAAAGAGGCAATGAAAAAATAATATTTAGGTTGCAATTATCAAGTATAACAAATGTATTTTCTAGTCTATCTACTAAAAGCACAAATGAGCATTTCATAATTGTAATTATTGCAATTATTAAAAAAACAAAACAAAAACAAAAACAATGCCTCCCAAAACCACCAACATTTAATGCAAAAAGTTGTTATTTGAAGACTCACTAATGTCTGTAAATGCACTTCCAATACCCCTTGTACCATCAGATACAATTCCACATCCAACTATCATACTCTTTTTACCAAGTTCTTCTAAAAAACTTAATCCATAAATCTAATCTGATTTGTGAAAAAGTATCTGTTAATTTTTAAATATCTGTTTTCTGAGAGTATAAGCATGTCATTCTATTTCTGAGGGAGGATTGTTGATCTGTTCTTTATGGTCAGCTAACATTTTTTAGTGAATTTGTCATTCATTGTTCACAAATTGGTCTGTAAACTCTTCACCACCTGTAAAATGAGTCTTCATTACACCACCTTCAGGTCTCACAAGATTATCTCAAGATAAACCTGTTCCTGATAGTTGAGTAGTTCTGCCTTTAATCCTGTAACTTCATGAATGTTATGTTTGTTAAGTCTGTACCCAGACTTTGTGAAGTCTGTACCCACATCTCTTGTATCACTTACCTGAAAGTATTGAAAACTCTCACAGCTGATTTTTGTGAAATGTTGATGATGTCCCTCTTTCCATTCACAGGGTCTCCATAATAATTGTGTGCTCTGTGTCATCTCTCCCAGATCTTGGTTGTTCCAGCTACTGACAACTTCTCTGGTCACTTGGCAAACATCTATCTATTCACAATGCCTACCAACACTTAGTGACATTTCATAACATGTCTTCTCATCAAAAGTTGCACAGTCAGGTTGAAAACAAGAACAAGAACTGCAATGCATTTGTAACTCTATCCCAGTGATAAGAACAAAAGCTTGTGCTAAAGCCTGAGTTTTCAAAGTATTCCTTAACATAAGCCTTCTAATATCAGAGACTTTCTCTGCCAATTATTGGTTAATAATTATTTTCTCATCTGAGATAAGATGAAAGAATTTCTAATCTAACAAACTGAGGTGTGACTACTGAATAAGACATCAATCTCTTGCTGTTGCTGAAATATACACTGGTTTTATGCTGTGCCAGAAAGTCGGGGGGAATTATATTTCTGATGTTTTTCTAAGAAAAAACTGTCTGATGATGCTTTGCTTGAGCCAGGAAAAAGGAGGGAAAAAAAAAAAAGTGCAAATTTTAAAAATCCTCAATATATCTATTTCTTTGAGGTAGTTATATAGCTAGATTCAATTTTTACCTTCCAATGAGTATTTTAGCAAAAGAGCAAATTATAATTTGGTTTGAAAAAATATATGGTTGGGAAACAACCTGCTGCATCTTATTCTTGAGGGATATTACTTAATATCTTCCAACACTTCAAGTTCTTTTGTGTATGTGGTGCTTGTATGTAATTTCAGATATTGATTCTATGTCATTATCTGACCTAGTAAATAAATCCTAGTGTATCCTGGATTAAAGACTAGACTTTTTCAGGGACCAAGCTTTTTATGTTGGTCTAGGACACACATAGTAAAGCCTACAATTATTTTGATAAGTCTTCAGATATCAGAGTGTCCAAGTTATTTAGTAGTACTGTCTAATGCAAAACTTTTAATATTTGGCCTTTTTATAATATATTTATTGATATTTTTAGATTACTTTAGACAATATGAATACGTTTATTAAATTATTAAAGGCATCTCTAACAATGTTACAATGTGCACCATCAAGTATTAATTTTAAAAGTTTTCATGGAAAATTGGTATACCCTTTTTGCCTGAACCTTATCCCTCTAAAATAATATATTAATTTATAAATGAGCATTAACAGTAGTTTAATCTTCACATACTGTACTAAAATTGAATCATCCCTGGGGAGATTTTTTTTAATATTTGCTGAACTGGAATATAGTAAGATTCATTCAAAGCATAAAAGATTTTCAGTAAATGGCAACCAATTAAAAATGTTTGTATGCATCAAAATGCAATAGTCTTTCCTGCTGTCTGTAGAGAAAAATTTTCCTACCAAAATTTAAATTTTTTATGAATGATGAGTGTGGGAGTCTGCCAAATATGAATCAACTTTTGTTCTCCCAGCTTTTAATAGAAGATGTAAACTGAGCATTCCAACTCAAAGATTGGAAGATATCAGAATTAGGATCATAAGAATGGAAGAATTTTATATGATTCTTGTCCTTATCATGGTCTATTCCTTGATAATAACAAAGAAGTATAATCATAGGTCAATTCCCAGCAACTTTTAGCAAGCTTAAGGCACAGTGTTTAATAATGACTCTGAAGGAGGTTGGGTAAGATCACAGATATCTGTTCTCTTTAAATCCTTGAAACATTCTGTCAAGACTGTCATTTCTGGAACATGGAGAGGAAAATCCAAATGCAGTGTTTCAGGGCAAAGCAAACAAAAATTCTCTAAGGAAGTTAAACATATTTGTCACCCACAAGCAATATCAGAATGCCTATTCCATAATTACACAATGTTTATTTCTAACTCATGTTATGAATTTAATTTAGCATTATAAAGAAATAAGAACTCCAGAAGATTCAATAACAAAACAACAACAACAACAACAACAACAACAACAACAACAACAACAACAACAACAACAAAAAAAAAAAAAAAAACCAAACAAAAAAACAGAGAAAAACTCTATTGGCTTAACAGAAAGAATGTCAGAGTCTTGTTATTAATCTAGAACAAATATTATTGCATAGGAAAACAGAAATGAAATTTTTTCAAGAAAATGGAAGTATTGATATGGTCAAATACAACTTCTGTCTCCAGAAGGATCAGTTTCTAACTAGATAGAGTGGAAGTATAAAATGTTTTTATTATTCTTGAGAATGTTATTTTCTGCTTTGGCCAGATGTATTTTTCTTATTCAAAATCATAAGCACGTATAAAGAATATGTAAAATGTGGGTTTCTCAAATTAGAGGAACGAATTAGAATATAGAAAAAGTTGATGGTGCCCTCTGCAGACACACAGGCTTAGAAGATTCACAAAAATTCTATTTACTGAGAAAATTGTTAGTCTTTTTCATTGTTGGTTTGGTTTGGCTGGTTTTTTTCTTGTTTTTTAGTTTATGGATAGCCCTGGCTGATTTGGGACTGTTAAGAGGTCTGAAATAACAAAGCACACAAACAAGTATCAGTGTCAGGATGGAGCTGGTAACATAAAAAGAAACGGGAATAAATTGCCTGGAATGCACTGAACTGAAAAGAACTGTTGAGACCCAATGTCATGGGAGTATACAAAAACAAACTCATATTCAGATAACAAATACAAGCAAAAGGTATTTTGCTATGAAGAGCAGTGGCTAAAACTAGCAGAGAGCAGGGTGAGTACGGCGATGCTCCGAGGAGAGCTGACCCCCATCAGGTGTATTGTCCCTGCATGGCCAAGGATCTGACCCAAAGCACACACACTGCAGGACTCTCATTCCAGGGTACAAAGAAGAGTTTCAGTGCACACAGAGGGCTCCCAGGTCAGTAAGAGGTGTCCAGGAGAAGACAGTAGCTCAGCCAGGGACAGAGAGGGGCTCTTGGCCTTGTGAAGTGTCTGTGGTGCCATCCCAGACCCAAGCAGAGTTTTCCTGTCACAGACCCACTGCCAGGAGGAAAAGCACACAAAGGGGAGAGGGGACAGGATGGTGTGCTCCTGCCACACCTAATGCCATGTCTATTCTGAATCACTTAAATAGTTTATATCCTTAAATGTATCTAAGACCCACTGTGTACAACTGGAGTCTCTTTGGAGTTAAGGGTATGGTCAAGTGTTTTGCTGAATTGAGGTCTAAAGAAGCAGAAAATTTTATTTGCCATGTAAATCCATTAAACTAAAGGAGAACAACACGTGTTGGGTGGAATTAATAACAATAAATCCAACCCCATTTTCCCATTGATGTTACTCTGTCCACAGTTTATTGTTCTGGGCACAAGCAAGAAGTCCTTTCAGGAACACCATTACATGTTTTAGCAAACTCCTCTTGCAGTATTACATTCCCATCTGTTCTACTTTCTGTCCCCAATCCAGGCACTCATTCTTTCCTGTTGCCAATAGTTCTGATTTTCTCAAGTCTACCACTGTCCCATCAATGACATGGCAAATTTTTCAGGATTAAATGGCAATGAGAAGTAGCCTTTAATTTTCATCTAATAACTGTTCTTCCATGACTCATCCTTCAAAATTTCCACTGAATGGAGAGACTCTGGAGCCAGTTTGTGTCAAGACTTAGCAAGGCTGTGCCAAAAAGCATGACACTGGAATCACAGGATAGATCTTACTTCAACAGTCATATATGAAAGAGTGTAATGGAAGCAACATCCTGGAACTGATAAAGAACTGCAGTTACAGAGATGTAAGATGAGAAGTGTTGTTGGGTGACTCAAGAAGCAGCCTGGGATTTGTAGAAATAAGAAATCCTCAAGGAGAACATTAAAAGGACTTTTCCAGCTACCTGAGGTTGAAAGGCAGAGCAAATGGAAAAAGCAGTCATGGTTGTAAGAGAAAGTGTGAGAAGAAAAGCAAGTGAAGACAGGAAGGAAAATGCTTTTCCAAAAGGTGTTAGGATTAGGTTTGTGGATTTGGCTTTTTTGTTGTGTTTTTCTGTTGTTTAGCTTTGAAGGATCATTGAAATAATTTGTATGCATATAGGTGAATTAGATCTTTGCTTTGATACTTCTCTGAATCATAAAAAATATAACCAAAAATCCATCAGGCTTTGTAACCAGAAGCAGTAGAAAAGGAAACCTCCTTTGAATAGATAGAGGCATAAAAGCCTTGTTAAACATTTGAAATCATACCTCAAGCAGAACCCCAGGGACCATCTTCTCATAAATGAGAAGGTTCCCTACTCTTTAGGGAAATTTAAATGCTCTCCTAGAAAAGATTACCATTTCCCAGGTCCAGTCAGTTCCTAGTGTGCAGAATGTTTTAACTTCTGTGGTGAGTGAAGCTGTTGGTCTGAAATATCTTTTCAAAGTAAGGAATGTGCCCTGTTGGAATTGAGGAGGCTATTTTCTTGTAGAAGACAGATGGAAAGAGACAGTAAGAGATTCCTAACATGAGCCTATAAAGCCTACTTCCTTCCTTTGGCCACTTGTCCAAATAAACAATTTGGAAATAAATTTTAAAATAAATTCAAGTTAATTGTGAGACTATATAGTCAGCATGCATCATTACAATTTGTTTTTTTTCTTTGGAGGATTCAAGCTACTAGAAACGTTAGCAACTTCTTAGCTTCAGATGGATGTTGACACTGTCATGTGAGCATCAGTAAGGAAAAAAAAAATCAAGGAATTGTAAATATTGTTTTTCAGTACCTCAGTTGCTAACTGGGCTGGACTTACTCTGAAACACAGAGTATTAAAGATCTATAATTGCTAATAATAGTGTCATGCCTTCTATGAGAGGAAGTCATGGAAGTTTGTCAAGGTTTTATGGTTCAATTGTTGTATAATGAATATAGAATTATATGGGACTTCAATGATTGCATTCTTTGCTGAAAGACCTAATAATGAGATCCAAAATAGTTGAAAAACTATGTTCTCTTAATCTGATAAAATTGTAAAGGGTTTTTTAAATTATAAAATGTCTTTTAGCATTTTTTTCTGTCACCATCTCATAAGAATACTGTAATCATTACCAATATTCCATTTTATAGATTAGTTTAATTCACCTGAAGGTAAACAATTACACTCAGCTAAAATTCACATTCTTTTAAGAATTTAGACTATATTAACATGGAATAAAGCATTTCAGACTAAATGACAATTTTAATCAATCTTGATGGCAGATTACTCTTGGCAGCTTCCTGCTTGGAATCTGATCTATTGTTTCTTAATTCACAGGCTTCTGTGAAGAATGCAGCATATTTACATAGAAAATCCATTGCAGTCTTGGATCTGCCAATATTTCAGGTATCAAAGATTAATTAAGATATGGTAGTGATTAGAAGTTTACACTGGATATAAACACACTTTGGTAGAGATACAATTATAAAAGAGAGAGCTCACCCTCCCCTACAGATTTCTAATCTTCTATTATGAAATATCCACATCAACATGTAGAACATATAAAGTGGCTTAATACAGGAAACTTACTGTAAGTGTCTCCAAATGGAAAATCTGGTAGGTTTGTTTGTTCACTCCCCACCCCCAACCCTCCACCCACTTCCATTTTTTTTTTTTCTTTTTTTTTTCTTTTGTAAGGGATTTGGCACACTTCACAGACTGTTTCTATTACAGAAGGAGAGATAAATGAAATTATAGTAGTTGTTGTTACATAGAAGAATAAATTACTTTTATAGTTTAAATTAATGATCGATCTTCAAGGCTCAAAACAGACATAGAAAAAGGAGATATTTTTGCTTCAGAAAAGAAAGCCACATTTTTAGCCACTTTTAGCCAATCTTACATCTAACATCTTACAAACAGATGTTAGAAATCCTGTCCTGCTTCTTGCAAAGTTAGACAAGTATTAACAATAAACTCAAAAGAGTGATTTTCTGACTGGGTTATGAAATTTTGTTTGTTTCCTTGGTGAGGAAAAGCCATGGAGTCAGTCCTGACTCTGAAAATGTCTGAACATTAGAGAAGGCAGTCCCAGCTGTTGTCCCATTATTTTCTACTGGCCACCATTAGACAATCTTCTTAGCTTTTTATCTTATGAAGACTCTCTGTTTCAATCCCAATCTTAAACACTTACCTCTCTTTTCACACATTCTGTAGGAGACTCAAAGCATTTTATTTTTAAGATATCATATGAATTAGTATCATTGCAATTTGATAATTTTATAAATATAAATATTTTACCAGTTTTGCTTTGTCTTCCTCTGGTTTTAAACAAATTCCCAAACAATGACATAAAGGTAATTTGGATATACAATGAGATATCACTAGGCTGCATAGAAAGTAGATGCAAAGAGACTTCATTATTATTTAATTGATTATGTTTAGGCTTGTGCATGCACTTGCAGCCTACACATGAAAAAACACATAACCCATTTATTCTGTCCTTCCCAAGCAGATTTAGCAGTGTTTTATTCTGCTCAATAGCCTGTGTAGCCCTGCAGCACTCACACTGACCCAGTTCAGACTCTCCCTAGTTATAGTGAGAAGCAATTTCTCTGCTGTGCTTCAGCTGTAGACAGCAACCAGACAGTAAAAATATCTAAAAAAAAAGTTCAATTTATTGTATTAGTGACTTGAATTTACCTCAGCTGACAGAACAGAAACACAATCAAATGGTGGGCAAATTCCTTCTCTGCCTTAAGGAGAACATAATAATGAAAGGTCACTTAGTAATCTCATAATCAGAAGTTTTACATGATCATGTCAACAGAGGAATGACAAAAGCCATTACATCCCCCTTTCCTTTCTATTCTTTCAATATATCCTGCAGAGATAAAAGGTACTTATCAGAATCCTTCTATAATGTCAGAGTGCTGATACCTCTGCAGAGCAAGAGCATTCTTAGTACACTTAGCACACTTTTATAAATCCAGTATAACAGTGATTTTAAAAATAAACAATGCTTAATAAACCTGTACTCTCCCTAAGTTAAGCTTATTTCTGGTGTTATACTGTTTCTATTTACATACAAACTTAAAAATCTTGCAAGGATTGAAGGATTCTTGCCCAGTGTTTAGACATTGGGGATATGGCCACTGTTGACTGTAAGTTGTTTAGTTTCTCAATAGATACTCTCTAGATGTATCATCCAGCTATCACAGGTGTTTGCAGGCAGCCTGAAAGTGTCTGTCAAACTGTCCCCTTACCCTTCATGCACTTCTAATACTCAGTAAATGTCTTCCTTTATCACAGGAAAGAAATCCATTGCCACTGCATGACCTTGCCACAGACAGAATATCCTTGACTGCTTTTATGTTAAAAACAGCCTTGCAAGACTAGGTCCCCACATACTCACAGAATCCTTTTTCCTAGGCACCTGGGCACCTGCTTGTATGCAGGCTGAATTACCCCCAAGACCACTGCTACAAAAAGTGCATTGTAAAGATGTGATACAAATCAAGCACCTTCTTTTGGTCATGTCACAAATTGCTTTGAAGGAGATAGGAAATAATTTTGAGGGTATGCAGTTCCTTTAGCAAGCTAGCAAATTTTAAAAGAAAATCAGCAAAAAACAAAACATACAAATGTCATTCCTTTCTTTCTAGCTAGAAAATCAAATTAGTTAGTTTATCATCAAAATTCTTTCAACAAGGTGAAGCCATACTTGATCTTGACTGTTCATATGGGACATAAACAGCTAAATTGCCTTTGCACAATTTTTCATTCTTTAATCCTCTTTCTCCCAGCTAAGCAGTCTTTCTTGTATTACTTTCCCCAATAATGGCAGCAGTATTTCCTAGTGAATATTTTCTAACAGAGTTGGAATTGCTGGGAATCTTAGTGACAAATTCCTCAAGTCTCAAAAAATCCCAGTTAGATTACATAATTTCATGTGGTTATGTAGTGAAATGCTCACTCTGAGACTGCTTTCACCAGTGATGTTCCATCACCAAGCCAATTCCAGCAACCCCATTGCAGTCTACTACCATAACCACATCCCACTACCCAAGCAGGCACCCTGATTGTGGCCTCTCCTGGCAGACAATGGAGATCTCTGCAACTGAACAGTGAGCTCACTGACAAATACAAGTCAATAAAACTGCTTGTAGCCAACCATCTAGGTCAGTGGCTGTACTCAGTTCTGTCAAGTTACTGTCCAAGACCAGTAAAGCAAATATAAATGAAGTTATTAGTGACTCAAGTGAAACCTTACTGTTATTCTAGGGGGAAAAATATGCTTAATGCATTGAAACTGCCACCTCCTTCTCTACTTGGGATTTTAGTTCAATGTTGTATTAAATAAATTACACCATTTTGTCCTTTTGAAGTTGCTGCTGTGAAGAGTTTTTTTATTTCTTCCAAATGAGTCAGTCTCTTTAAACCTTTCCTCTGCCTTTATGTTCCCTACTTCTCTATATATTATTCACATATTGGATTAAGTTTTGCACACCTTATGCATAGTTTATTACCATATATGATTCAAGTGCATCAACTACTTTCTGGTTTTTTAAGGCAACAAGATCTTACATTCTGTCTCTATATCAACTCTCACTTTTTACTGAAGTTACCGTTTTCATTTAGATGGAAGGGCAAATTTTTTTGGCATCAAATTTAAATGGTAAAGTCACAGTACTGAAGAGGTGAAAAATATAGTAAATGTTGCAATAACCCTCATAGCTAGAGCTTCATGTAAATGAGGCATTTGCAGAAATTGAAGTCAATTTCAAGGGAGTGCCATTTGTTCTAACTTCCATGTTAGGAACTGGCAAAGAATATAGGAGGCTACTGCTTTTAAGCCAGACCATTAAAGACAGCCTAAGAGCTTCTTTCATCATTTCTGCATTTGACCTCTGCCTGGTGTTTTATAAGATCACTGCCAAAATTCGAGCAATATGAGAAGAAATATTTGTTCACAGCAGGAAAATGAGTTTAGGCTTCTCTAGTTAAACAAAATATTATGAAAGAGCAAGCATTGAAAACTCATTGCTTTGGGAGTCATTCACTATCCATCAGTGATATTTGTTTACAAATATTTATATTTGAGAGAAAAAATAAATATAAATACCTTTGAAATAAACAAATTATTGACAAGAAATGAAATAGTACTGTTTCTGGGGATATAAAGAGAGGTGATAAGGACGTTAGCCATTTTTATTCTGAGTTTCCTGAACATAGTTCTGTCTATTTTTTACTATTCTGAAAGCTTTTGAAGTACATAACAGTGAGTTCCAATGAGTTGGAACCTACTGTTTCACCATTTTGTACTTCTTTTTTTCTTGTCTTCTACCACAGGGCCAGTATTTTTTGGCTTTGAGAAAATATACAGTGTTCAATCATTTTCCATGACAAAGGCAAAATTTCCATTACTTTGCTAATGCCAAAAAGCCACTGGTGAAAAGGAAAATAGTGTATGCACAGGTGCAGCATTAGAGAGGAAAAAAAAAAAATAACTCAAGCAGTGTGCAGATGTGTTCTGAATGTTAATAAATGGATTTGCCTGTGTGTGTCAAGACATCCACACAACCACTGCTGTTATGCAAATTGACAACTACAGAATAGAGAAAAGCCACTCCTGGTTTTGATTATACACACCTTCATGTGGGTACACATGGAAGAAATAGGTTATTTTGCTTCACAGAAGGATTTTAAAAGTCTAACCAAAGTCTCCATTAAAAAAACCCTAAAGTTAAAACCATATATTCCATATGTGCTCTATGCTGTTCTCAACAGCCTGTAGATTTCTTCTGCAAGTTATAATTGGAGACAGCAGAGTACAAGACATATGTGATATAAGTATGTTGGCATTTGCTTCTACTTTTAGGTTTAAGCAAGATTAATTTGGACATGATAACTGACTGCATGACAGAGCTCATATTATTTTCCTACCTTATCTCTTTTTTCATCTGTATGGTAGGGAATGATGCTACCCCTTCCTACAAGGATACTTTGGTATTAGAAGGAACATATTCTTCATGAAGCATGACTGACATGGGATTGCAGCAAAGAAATACTAGGCACACCATGCACTATTACAGTGGAGCAGCCTCAGGACCTACTGAGAGTTTGGATTTCTAGAAACTATCATAATCTAAATACAGTATTTATTAACACAATGTTGGAGGATTTGGTCTTTAAGTGTAAAAACAGTGGCATTAAGAGACTTTAAAAAAATTTCTTGAGCCAAGTCTAATTTCATGTCAAAATGATGGGAATTTATCTCATCTATTGTTAGGTGTCTGTATTCTAAGCCTATTATACTAGCCCTCCTTTAGGCCATGATGAGAGTAGGCACATTTAGGGCACAAAGTCTCTAGCCTGTATTAGTCAAATGAGCTGTGCCTTGAGGTGTCTGCAGGATAAATAAATTCAGATAAACTCCATTTCATCAGACAAAAACACCAAATGAGATTAAGCACTAAATATAGTACTAGAAGAAGCAGATGCTAAAAACTCTCTGGAAGGGATCCTGTGCAGCTGGATTCCATGGTTCTCTAGACTGTGGTATTAGAATTCCAGCCTTACTCCTGTCCTGAATCACATGGTGTGTCATTCCAGCTACCTCTCCTCATGGCACAGAATCAGTTCTGTGGGAAGGAGAAGCAGAAGGTGAGTTCCATGAGTAATCTGAAAGTTGGCCTCCTAAATTTCAGGGTCAGTTCTCTGCTACTTGTTTCTTCGTGCACCTCACAATTTCACAATTACTATAGCCAGTGTTTCTATTATTTATTCTCTCTTATCCTTTCTTCCCTGACTATGAATAGCAGATCAATCTGTGCATTGCCCCTTAGACTATGCAGTACCTGTGTGGAGAACCTGACATTCACCAGAAATCTTCTGGGTCCCCTATGTCTTGTTCTGTTGCCCTTCCAAAAGACATCAGGATGAGCAAGTGTCCCCTGTGTCCCCGATTCCTCCACCCCCATTCCCCAAGAGCAAACAATTTCTGTTTTTTAAAGACCATCTGATTTTTCATCTTGATCAAGTGACCTGAAGCAAACTTTCAGCACATTGTCAACATTCATATCTTGACCCAAAAGAGAAGTATGTTTTATTAGGGAAAAGGTACAGCAATAATAATTCCAAACGAATGATCTCAGCTTTTTGAAAATGTTTACTGTGATTTATTAGATGATATACAAGGCTGCACAGCAAAAAATCTGGAATCTGCGCCCTGCTAGCAATTCACTTGCTGTTTGACCTTGAAAAGCTATTTTGCATACCTGTCTTTAACTTCACGATAAGAACAACATTTCCTCTTTGCTTTCAATTTAAAACAGCACTCAGAAAATCTGACTTACTGTATTTTAATATTGTATATTATACGGAAGCAGCAGTCTTTCTAAAAATTTGAAGGAGCTGTGTGCAGTGAACATTTTAAAAGCTATATTTTTTAGAGTACATTTTGTTCATTTTAAGCTTAAGTGATTACAAAATGTTTGCAAATTTGTGTTCCTGGAGTCTCTTTAGTAAATATGCTTACATCTTTTCAGACCATAAAACTCCTTCTGGCTGCTAAATTAGCAGAATCCTAAAGGAGTACAGAAAAATATTTTCTTTCAAAGGCTTGCCTGGAGTTTATCAAATATACATTTTATTCCTCTGTGAGTGGCAAATTTAACAAATGCCAGTTTATTAACAGGTGGAGTATGTGTGGGATATAGATGTTTCTTTGTTCTGTTTTCTCATTAAATTCTGCATTAGGAAACAAATACAGGTATTTTCTATATATCATCTTGTATATACATATAGACATTTGGATCTTCATCATGAATCAAGGTAAACAACAAAGGCTATGAGATGCATTAATGAAGGAAGCTGAAATCTCAGTTCAACAGTGCAGCAGCAAGCAACAGCAAAATTCTACTTAGTACATGAGAAAAGGTGAAAATAAAGATTAGCCAAGTTATGTCAGACAGAAGAAACTACAATGATTAAATACAAATAATAAAACTTTGTAATATACTATAAAATAATAAACTATTCTACATGTAATATTATTGAAAAACAGTATTTGAAATAATTACCTCTTGATAATCAGATGCCAGTATATCAAGAAATTGTCACTTCATTTCCCTTAATTGTTCCTTTGCCCTTTGCACTTTTGCATATTCTCTAGGTTTTTATGGTTTCTATTAGGTTTAAAGTAAATATTTGATCAGAAAGCAAATAATATTATTATCTGACTACCTTCCTTCCTCCATTCAAAATTCTGCCCAGATAGCTGATTTTAGCTCATTAACTCTAGAACCTGACATCACATTTACTTCATGTATAGAACATATGGGAGAGATCTTTAAGTTAGATCTTTAAGTAACATGATATTTGCAGAAGATTGTGAACATATTTTGAAGGATTCCTCTTTCTCTTATCCAATAGTTACAATCACTTTCATAGAGACATTATTTACTTAAATTCTCTCCTGAGAGTCTCTCCTGCTATTTTCATAAAGTCATTTATTTCTCCAGAAAGTAAGTTAGGACAAAACTAAGTTTAAATATATAAATATATTAATAGGGTCTGAGTACTGAGGGTACTGGCTGATTACATTGTGGAGTCACTCCTGATAGTTTCTGAACAGTGATGACTGGGGAGGATCTCAAAGAGATGAAATGCCATTCCTATCTTCAAGAATAGCAAGGAGGAAGAACTGGAGAACTGCAGACTAGTCAGCCTCACCTCTAGCTGAGATGATGATGGACAAATCCTTCTGAGCAGCATTTCCAAACACACGCAGGACAGAGTGATTCTTCATGGTTATGAACACAAGTCATTTTGTTATGGTTATGAACACAAGACATTAGCCTTCTACAATGTGGTGACTAACTTTGTGAATTGGAGAGTAGTGGATGTTGTTTACTTTGACTTTACTAAGGTTTTTAACACTGTCTCACATAACATTCTCTTGGACAAGGTGATGAAACACAGGTTATTTGAGTGCACAGTGGAGTGATTGACATTTGGGCTGAATGGCTAAGTCCACTGGATTTTAACCAGTGGCACAAAATCCAGTTGGAAGAAAACCAGTAGTAGTGTACCCCAAGGATTGACACTGGGGCCAATGATGTTCAACTTCTTCATTGATGACCTGGATGACAGGACACTGTATAGCCTCAACTAGTTTGCAGGTGGTCCTCCCCCTTCACTGTACACTTCCCCCAGTCCCACCCCCAGCAGCACTGAGAAAGAAAACAGAAAGGAGAGGAACAAGCAAGTTCATGATTCAAGATAAAAACAGTGATTTCATACCTGGAATATTGCATCCAGATATGGGGTCCTCAGCACAAGAAGGACAGACCTGTTGGAGCAAGTCCAGAGGAAGGTCACAAAGATGGTCAGAGGGATGGAGCACCTCTCCAATGAAGACAGGCTGAGAAATCTGAGGAGGTTCAACCTGGACAAGAGAAGGTTCCAGGGAGATCACATTGTGGCCTTCCAGTACTTAAAGGGATCTTATAATAAGGAGGGAGGGACTTTTTATATAAACATAGTGATAGACAAGAGAAAATGGTTTTAGGCAAAAAAAATTTAAAAGAATTAGATTAGATGCTAGGAGTAAGTTATATACACAGAGGGTGGTGAGGAACTGGAACAGATTGCCCCATCCCTGGAAGAGTTCAAGAGCAATTGGATGGGGCTCTGAGCAACTTGATCTAGTAGGTAGTGTCCCTGTCCATGGCCAGGGTGGGTTGCAACAAGATGATATTTAGGGTGTCTTCTAACACATCATGATTCTGTGATTTGTAGTGAAGAAGAAGCTAAGTACATGTATCAGACCTTTCTGTGCTACTGCTTAAGGGTGGCTTTGTGCTCTTTTGTGTACCTCCCATAAACTTTTCTAAATTGTACTTCAATACCAAAACTCATGTTAAATGAATCAAAATATCTGTTATTTACTGATGTGTATTTGGAAGATGAAGTTGCCAGAGTAAGGATCCATAAGGACAAACTCATTCTAGATCTTATCTTCACCAAAAAAAAAAAAATAAATCAGTGTTAAGAGGCCAGTTTGCTCTATTCAGCATAAATGAGACCACAATGTATATCCTTCTATTTTACTACTCACATATTGTGAGTCTTGAGCATAATAAGACTGTCATTCCCTAAAACATAAAACTGTGATAGAACTAATATTCTCCTCCTTTTATAGATATGCTGGTGTGCTGTACGCCTATTGAGCTACACTTATAAAAGTAATGGTTCAGAGGTAGCATGTTTAGCCTTCATCTTATTCAAATAATGGCCACTATCAAACAATTTTCAGGCTAGCTACCTTATTGGTCTTTTCTGCTAGGTCTGCTATTATGGTCTCATATATCAAAAAAAAAAGAAAAATGGTAATAATATTGCAACACCAGTAAACTCTTCCCTAGGTCCATACTAATTTATTTCTTGAGAGAATGTTTTATTCATTTAGATAAATTACATAAAAATGCAATTTTATCTTCCTAGAATATTGAGAAATTGTATTTTCAGATTCCTTAACAGTATTGCATTTTAGTTCCTTGATGATCTGAATTTCATTAATCATTTTCCTAAACTCTGTATGTATTGTGGACTCTTGGTTTCTACTCAGTCATATCCCTTAGTTAATTTTGTTTGTTCGTGTTACAAGGACTTTGCAGAGCTCTGAAGCAGTAATAGGTAAAATCAGGAGACTCATTCAGCTGGTAAGCTGTCAGTCTGTCATAACTTGAATATTGATTTTGGGGGGTTGGTGACATTCCCTAGATGTATGTGTCAAGTTTGTTGACAGAGAGCTCTATACTTAATTGAATGTGATGTCTGTATGTGAAGTGATGAAGTGTGTCAGTGATGTATATTCTCTTCCTCCCCTCCCCTTCAGCCCCTTACAATGCACTCAATGGAGTATTATGAAATTCCACACTGCTCTTGCAAAGCTTTATTTAACTTCATAAATTGAAAAGCTGGGTCTGCTCTAACATGATTTCCTCACAGGTATGTCTTCATTGGCTTGTGAGACAACAAACAAGTCCTGCCCTTTTAAAGTCTCATTCAGTTCTCCTGAATGTTTATGTAAAAGATAAAGGTGGCTTGAGACTCACCTTTTATGCCACTTTTATGAGTGGCATAAAACCTATAGGAAATATATGTTTACCTCAGTGTTCCTAAATCACAGATAATCATCTTACAAACCATTCCATACTTGCCTGTTTAAAGTATGAGAAAGGAATGAGAAGCCAGGGCACATTCTCTCTTTAGATATTATCATATTTGACCCTGCAGAACAATTTAGGTATCTTTCAGCAATACTCTTTTCTGATGATTATTTTGACTTTTACTCATCTAAGTGGACTGTCATTCTTAACCATGAAAGGCAGAAAGAGAACAGTAGCTCATAAAGCTGGTGGAATATTCCTGGCTTGTGTCTAGTCTTCCTTGCCTCAAATAATGAATAAATGTTTTTTAAACTATGTTGTCAGATTTCAATTTATCTTCCTGTATATCAGATTTGCCTCTCACAGATTTCAGAGATTAGATTTTTTGCAAAATGAATGCTTTGTTATATTTAATAAAATATAAATGTACATTTGCAGATATATGCAAAGGGAAATTATGATGCTGCAATAACCTATTAAATAAGAGAATATATGTATCAGAATAATATATCTCTATCTGGAAATGAAGAATAGGCACAGCAGGCAGGTGCAACTCATTGCTTTGGACAGCAATTAATATCCTTTCACAACCCAGGAAAATGTATCATGTTCCAACAGAGAGAAACAAGGACAGAGGGAACCAAATGACTTACAGAGAGCAATGAAGGTAAGGAAAGGAATTATGTTCCCATCATGCAAAAGAAGGAAGTGGTTGAACCCTGCTCCAGCAGAACTGAATCAGCACAAGTCAAAACCAGTCTTCAACAGCTCAGTGAGTGGGGTTAGGAAATGGAAGAGAATATGAGAACACCTCTAAATTAATAATGAAATTCCACAAGGCAGTGGAGCCACCTGTCCAGCAGCATGAATTTCCATTTTCAAAGTTCTTATAGCTGTAAGAGCCCATCAGTATAGCCATCAGAGAATTTTCATTTTATTGGTACACTGAAATGGGAAAGGAATCTTCCTGAAAACAGGAAGAAGTCACAATGTTGGTGGACCTAGCCAAAATATACTACAATGTGAAAAACAATAGCTCTTTAATTCTTTAATACTAATCTGGTGTCTGAAGCTTTGTGTTTAATCCTCTTCAAATCCAAATATAATTTTCTTTCTCAAAATCTGCATTAGAATCTAGGTTTGTTCAGCAAAGGAAGTTTGAGTCAGAGTCATTTTGTATTAATGACTTTTCCTTTCTCTGTGTCTACACTAAAATATTGGTACCTATACTCACATAAGAATTTTTAATTGAGTGCTTAATAAACAGGTGAATTCAACTTTCTGTTGAAAAACAAATGCAAATATTTAACATAGTGAGTGAAAGAATAAACTGCAAGAATTCTTTATTTGATCTGAGTTTGAAAAGACAAAACTTACCTTATTATACCCTTGCTGGCTGAATTCTGAGGGATTACAACTGACAGGCAATAACATTGGCTGAAATTTCTGTGCTGGAGGCTGCACCAACTCTCTGAAGAAAATATACTGTTTAAAAAAAAAAAAAAGATAGCAATTGTACTAGGAATCCAAATAGGCTTTCTAAAATCTCTCTGCTTTAAAGAGAGTCTGACATTTAAAAATCTAACTGCTTTACAAAGTCACATATTTTCTGATGTGTTTAAGTACTTTATGTGTTCAGTAAATGTCATAATGCCATAAATTCTCTTTGCAGAGACCTGCAATATTTTTTCTGTTATCAAGAGGGACCACACTGTTGTGCAACCAGTGCTGTGTTCTGCTGAGCACTGGAAATCTGGAGTAGATTGGCCTGGAAAAATTCAAAACTAATTGTTTGGAATTTAGGACTCACTGAATGTTTAGACCTCAAGTAACAGGGCAAAAAGAAATTTTCAGGTTATACAAATCTTTGTCTTTTTACCTAGTTAATAATTTTGAAAAGCATATCAATCTTTTAAAAATAAATTTGATGTGGAATTTTTTGGCATCTTGGTATTTTCATCACATGACTAAACCAAGAATGTTGCTAAGCAACCTTCTGCAGCCAGGGGAAAGCACAGGCAATCTGAACACAAGATTTATGGTGGTGACTATAATACCAGGAAAAAAATAACAAAATATCTGAAAACCTCCATTGTTTTTTAACCCTTTGAGCTAAACATCAATAATTTACTCTTTCCAAATCAAGAGTCATTTAGAGAAATGTTGCAGCCACACAACTTTTGACATAAATTTCAGGGAACATAAAAGGGTAAATAATTTTTTATATGGTGCTATTGCAGCCTTGAAGTATTTCTGCTCAGTGTTGCTATGGTATTTACAGAAGCTTTTGAACATGAGGATCCTCCTCAGCTAAATGAGGGAGCAGGTAGAAACCTACTTGCTTCTTCTTGAAGTGGTGATGGTGAAAACGAGGATGTGGCAGGTCAGCAGGGCTGAGTGGAGGGTGGCAGCAGGCACAGAGCCCTGGCTGTGCCCTGGGGCTGGGGACAAGGGCTGGCAGCAGCCAGCAGAGCTCTGACCAGCCCAGAGAGCAAGGTCACCTGGAACAGTCCTGCTGCTGGCAAACAGCCCCCTGCACTGAGAGACTGCTGCAGCACAAGCATCAGGCTATGGGTTTGTGATGGGACAAGGTTAGTTTAAATCTCCATTTAAACAGCTGCCCAGATCCATTTTCAAGTCCAAATTTACCCATCATAAACAATGGTAAAACACCACCACATATTCAGATGTGTGCCACCCTGGGCTGAGCATGCTGGAGTAGGATCTGGCTCCTGGAGGCTGAATACATGAAACAAACATGCCAATACAGCACCCACCCCCGGACCTGCAGGCTGGCTTTTCTGGGAGCTGCCCTGTGCTTTGAATTACAGCAGCCTACAAGAATTACACATGGAAACTCAGCTCATGGGATCCAGATCCTTTCATATTGCATCATCCACAGGGCAGGCAACCAGATCCTGTGCAGACTTGGATGGTGGGTTTCCTAGCACTCTAATAATAATATATGTTAATAATAAGACCCTAGGTTCATAATTAACTGAAATTCAATTTACAATAGTGTGAAAAACAGAAGACAAAACAATTGACAGTCAATGAGTGTCAGAGACAGATAAATGAAGCTTGTGAAACAGTGGCCTGAATAGATTAAAACCATTTGAAATTTTAAATAAAATAAATTTCTGCTGCTGATTTTTAATCTTGCTGTCTACAAAAAAATGAAAAATATGTGCATTTTCATTATACATGTACAGGTTTGCAACATTATTTTATTCTCTTTTATGAAATAACTAACACTACAAATTTTGGTAATGACTCAAAAATGTCATCACATCTTGTTAATATTAGTCTGTAGTGAATCTATGAGATACATTTATATGTTCCCATCATTTCCTTGAATTTCCATTGTATCTCTATTTGTTGGTAATTTGGTTGGGTTGGAAGTGACCTGAAATATCCTCTAGTTTCAACCCCCCTGCCTTGGGATGGACACCTCTCACTAGATCACATTGCTCACACCCCATCCAGCCCAGCCTTGAACACTGCCAGGGATGGCACATCCACAGCTTATCTGGGAAACCTGTTCCAGTGCCTCACCATATCCATAGTAAACAATTTTTTCCTAGCATCTAATCTAAATCTACGCTCTCAGTTTGAAGCCATTGCTTCTTGCCCTGTCACTACTTGTCCTTGTAAAAGGATCCTCTCCAAGTTTCTAATTTGCTTTCCATTGGAAATATGCCTTTATTTTCCATAAATATTTTCCATAATTTCCATTTTTAAATATCTAAATTTCTGCAGATCTCTGATGCAAATCAGATGTTTATCCATCTCATGATTACTTTAAAAACAAAGCCCTGTTACTCAGAAAGAGAAGTTAGCTTCATGTTTACTGGGGATGCTCAGTTCAACCTATAACTTCTGAATGAACTTTAGAATACTTTGAATAAATCTGTAAAAGAGTGCTGATGACAAGAGAGCCCTTGCCCTGCTTCCCACTTGTACTGCACCTCACTTCACAGGCCAGATTCTCCCATGAAGTATCTCTGCTTTGTGAAAGACCAAACTACTTTCAATTTCAAGTAGATGAATGCCTAACAAAAGTTAATTAATTTGACCTCAGAAAACCATTGTTTGAGAGAGAAATGCTCCTGAAAACTACCATACAAAGAGAATGTGCTACTTTCTCAAGGTTGTTTGCAGAGTCAGTGACAAGGACAAGAACTGCTACCTCTACATCTCCTGTTGCTGCTGTCTCCAAGATCTGTCACTTCTCCTATGCACTTCAGTGTTTCAGGCAGAACATGTTCTGTCACAGGTCTACCTGAGGTAACCTAAGAGCTAGCAGTTATTTATACAAAGAAATATTATTCCCCTTCTACATGTTGGAGAAATTATTGAGGTGAATTCATTTGCCCAAGTTCTGTAAGGACCTCAGTGACTGAAGAGAAAAAACAAATTTTCTCCCCCCTTATGTGTCTAAATCCAATACTCCACTCTCAGCCACAAAGCACAACTTGCTAAAATGGTATCAGGTCTGTTCAAGAAAAAAATCACCTGGAGGCATACACAGAGGCTTGTTTATAATCATCAGGGACTGGGAGGGAGATCACTAACCCAGCTCTGTACACAGAAACCTGAAAGATAAGAGAGAGCACAGGCATCATATCTGCTCTCAAGGCTGCTTGGTTCTTTAGAGACCTCATTCTGCAGGCTGCCAAGAGGACATCTGGCAAGCTGGGGTCACCTCAGCTTAGCTCCCAGCAGTGTGGTAAATCAGATCCTGTCTATGTACCACAATACAACCTCTCATTTGGAAGAAAAATCTATGCTTAATAATCTATCAAGATGAAGGAAACACTGCAAAGGGAATGCAGCCCTCTGTGCCTGTGAGAGCTGACAGTTCAGCTGGCAGCACAAGTAGATCTAGGAGTGAAGTACACTAGTCCTGCATTCATCTCCCTGAGTGATGATTCTAAAACCTATTTTGCCACCAGTGAGTGTTATTTCTCTGCTGACTGGAGAATCAAAGAAAAAAGGATGATAACACTATAATAATCAGCAACTTTTTTCTTCCCATAAGAGGCTGAGGGTGAACTTTAAGCAGAGTTTTTAACAATGCTTCCATTCTACTGAGTGAAACCCTGACTTTTCTTGCAACCATAAGTGTTCTTGCTGCTGAATTCAGTGGAACTAAGATTTCCCCCATGATTGTTTAATTGTGACAACAAGCACTAGTATGTGCACTTCCAAGAGCTTACTTCTCAGTGCTGGTTTTTCTTAAAATATGTAATGCTTAAGGAGAAATCAGCCCTTTAGAAAATACAGCTAAAGAAGACTACAAAGTTCAAATTGATAAAAGCCTTCTGGCATTTGGATTTGCAATATGTTAAATTTGATTGCAAACTGCAGGGATCAGGAGCTAAAAATGCCAGGGTAAATTCAGTGACAGCTATCTTGTACCCTGAGTCTTAATATCTAATTTCTGTAAATGGTAATAAAGCATTAGAGTTTCTTACTTAACAGAGTTGTACATCTACATGCCAGGGTCAGGTTGTCCAGTTCCCTGCTGGTTTGAAGGGAAGCTGATCTTTGCTGATCATCAAGTGGAGTGAATAAGCATCAGGATTTCTGGCATGCAAAGTAGGGGTTGCAATTTTAAAAAGCAGCAGAATCAAGAAATAATCATAAGTAATGTTCATAAACCTTTTAGGAAAGTTCTACTATGCAAAGAACAACTGGTATTAGAAACAGACCCCTTATCTCTGGAAAACACATTTGTTAGGCTTATAAACAAGATATAAATTATGTATACCCTTGCTGCTGTGACAAAATACAACAAATACATTAAAAAAACATTTCATTAAATTTTAAATAAATTGAAGTTTTAAGTCATGAGGAGATTGTTTCTTTCAAGAAGGCTTTTTTTATATAACTTTGTTTTATCCTTATATGGCAAAAGTTGCTGCCAACTCCTTCAGAAAAAAATATTGCCATTAATGCTGTAAAAAAGAAAAAATAATGACTCATATAGCCACCAGGATATTTTTTTTCCAGTGAAAAAGATTAATGGCCCTCTACCCTGGCCATTACATGGTGTTAGAACAGTAAATTAGAAAAGCAGTCACCAAAATTTTTGAATTTGAAAAATAAAATGTACTTCCCAACAGCACTCAAAGACATTTCAGTCTTCATGATTTTACCAACAGGCTAGAAGGTTGGTTTCTTTTTCCCTCCAAAACACTTCAGTTTTCCTAATTGCTGCTGTAACTCAGCTAGGATAAACCACTTTCCTTCTGTATAATTTAAATCTTATATGACAGTGATATTCAGGTAGTATAAAACTTTATAATTATTTTTTTTCTTTTGGCCGATCTTTCTGTGCTTCCCCTTTTCTCCTCATGTTTATAACTTCTTTCCATCCTCCATATTCTATATCACTCCCTCCAAATCAGAGAAAATTCTCTTCTCTGCCTCTCTTTTTCAGAAAACAAAGACTTAGAGGAAAGTTACAAAAAACAGTAGTGGAAAAACTTGTCTCCAGTGACAGCTTTTGCAAAGAAACCCCAGGTAGTACAGTATACAATATTGCTAGTAATAACTCCTACAAAACCTGTTTAATTTGGGAGGAAAGAAGGCATTAAGTGGATTTTTGCACATTTTGCATGTTACATCGGTTAACATATCATTTTCCTGACAAATTAGGTGCATTTGTGAAAGGTCAGAGGTTCTGGATTGCAGCAAACTGAGGCTGTTTGGATCTTCTGTTCTGACAGATTCCATAGCAGCTGGAGCAAAGTAGGGTAACTAGTTCTGTTATAAAAATATAATAGATCCAAACCATGCTTTCAAATACACAGTAGCTTTATCCATTTAATCTTTTTCACTCCAAAGCAGAACCTTTCAAAGTAAGAAAAAATATTTTTAGGACCATTCAATTGAGTCAAATGCTTCCTCTACATCAAAGTATAATCAATGTTTCATGCTTCTTGTTGTTTCAGTGGTCATATGTACAGCTGAGAAAGGCTAAATACAGTGCTCAAAGTCCTTTGTCATAAAGCTGGAATGAAATTCCCTTCAAAAGAGATTTTCAAATCCACTAAGAGTTGGCCTAACACTTTTTTGACTGAGGCAAATAGACACTGCAGGTGTAGGGTCTCACAGGCAGTTCAGGCTGCTAGGCTGAAGGAAGCCATGGGAGAATTCAGCACTCAGATTGCAGAAAAGTAGTCTCAAGAGATATACCAAAATAAAAAATCCCAGTGATTAAATTAGAAATGCTTATTTGGCAGAAGCATGTCTAAGCACTGTTGATACAGTTCAGAAAGGAAATGTTTTGACCAGGGCAAGTGAGTGTTCCTGTGTGATCCTATGTGAATAACAAGAGTTATGGCTAAAATAAGGTGTTCCCTCAGTACTGCAGAAATCCCTGCTGAGTGCTACAGGGGAGGGAGACTGAGACCCATTTTCTAAGGTAGAGACCATTGCCTTGTTTCAGAAATCAGCAAAAAGATGGTTCATTTTTATTTCTCCAAATAAACTTTAATATTGAGCAGAGGTAATTTGATGCAGTTGCTTGGGTTTATTAACAAAGATGGACTAAAATGTGTAAATTGTTGAGTTTTAGACAGCTCAGTTCAATGCTGTTTCACTCTAATATTCAGAATAGCTAATCTGCAATTTTTACTACTTAAGTGAAGGTTTTCTGACACTTTTCTTGAAAGTAGAATTAGATTTCAAACAAAAGGAAACTGTTAATTTGAAAATTTTGAAGGAGTGGTGTGGAATAATAATTCCAGTTCTTTCCAACTGTTTTACCTGTAGTTAAAGAAAAATATTTTTCTAAGAATTACAAGGAATCTGGAATTTTCAACAATGTTCACTCACTAACAAACAGAAATCCTATGGAACACTGAATGTTCCTTTAAATGTGAAACTCACATAAAAATGTCATTTTTTTCTCCTGGTCTGGAAAAAGAAAAATTATAGAGCAGTTCTAATTTTACAAATTTCTACCTGTGAGAGTATGCAGAATGACCTCCCATCTCTCTGACAACCTTCAGACATTAACAACTCTAACTAGAAAATCTACTTTGAAATGACATTGTGCAGTTCTTCTACGCTGAAATGCAACACACAGGTTTCACTGAAGCATTCTTGACTTAGAGTCATAACATGGAACAATGAATATTGCTTAAATTATTTATTTAGGACAAAAACATAAGGAGAAAACAGACTTTATACCAACAGCACAGAAAGAAGCAGTCAACCAAGAACACAACCAAAACCATAAAACAAGCCTAAAATGTCTAAAGGGGATGGATGGATTTCCTGCAAAGTCTCACAGACTGCAGTTTTCCTTGATTTAGAAAATTATAAACTTATTTCTGCATAAATGAGAGAGAGAGAGAGAGATAAAACCCTCTGGAAACTTATTTTCTTGCTCATCCATCATTCTCAAGTATTGAATACTTTTAAAACCTTTCTTGACATGCCAATATTTGAGCAAAGATTTTAGTATCATTGGAGACAGAAAAAAACATCATTGGGATTTTCCACTGCAAGCCTACAGGTTCTTACCTTCAGCCACCATTAATCTCTGTACCATGGATATTTAGTGGCATAGGTTTTTAACCATCTCAGTTTTTTTTAACTTGCAGAAACACAGTAATTTTTCTTCTATCAATAGTGAGAAAAAAATGTTTCCAGTGTGTGTTTCTATATATATTTTTTTTTCACATTCTATAAAACCTCCTTTCCTTCACATCTGGTGAGGTATAAACTTTATTTTTCATTAACAGATCACTTCTGGGAGTGCTCAGATTGAACCTGCAGCATTTACTTGTCCCAGAGCTTTCCCCTCCCTCCAATATAAATCTAGTTGCAGTGGTAAAATGCTAAAATCTCACACCATTTTAAATCTAATTTCTTTCAACTTCCAAGTAATCTGCAGGTATTCAGACAGAACATATTTCCAATTATCAATTTCAAGTGTTCTAAGTTTATATATATTTTTAAAATTTTTGTTTACTTCATATATTTTTCTATACTCTAGATCTTACTCTGCAATGCAAGTACAGAGAGACAAACAGAAGAGTTTTATTTGTCTGTTAGACAAATAGAAGAGTATTATTTATCATTTGAAAAGAAAATAACCCAATAATATATTGGAACAAGATAGTCTGATTGTAATTTTGGTAATTTTTTAGTATTAATATTTAATTTTTCCTATTTCCAAAACCCTAATCAATTTAATATCTCCCTCAAGATCTTGTGCATGTGCATGAAGTATGAGCTAAGAAACCATGAACTAATTAGAATCTTACAATCTTATTGGCAAATTCCAATTCAGTCTAAACCCTAGTAAATTAGGATCATATGAAATAGGAATCATATTTCCAGTTAACTGTTGTTATCTCTCTGATAAATTAATTTTCAAAGGAGAATAAGATTACTTTTTCCCCATTTTACAGGTTGTTTAACTTCTTAGATGCAAGATAAGGAAAATGGATTATCATAGAACAGTCTGGTTTGGAAGGGAACTTTAAAGATCATCTCATTTCAACCCACATGCCATGGGCAGGGACACCTTCCACCACACAATGTTGCTCAAATCTCCATCCTACCTGAACCTGAACTCATTCAGGGGTGAGGCACTACTTTGTGCAATGTCTCAGTGCTGGACCACAATCAAAGTAAAGAATTTCTTCCTATTATCTAATCTAAACCTACCCTCTTTCAGTTTAAAAGTATTACCTTTAACAATACCTGAAGAACATTCCCTCTGGATCCTTCCAGTAGGCCCCCTTTAGGTACTGGGAGGCTGCTGGAAAGTGTCTCCAGAGCCTTCCCTTCTTCAGCCCTCTCTTCTTCAGCCCCAGCTCTCTCAGCCTGTCCTCAAAGGAGAGGTGCTCCATCCCTCTGACCATCCTCATGACCCTCCTCTGGACTTGCTTGTACAGATCCATGTCCTCCTAAGGTGGAATCCTCAGAATTGGATAAAGTATTCCATGGGGATCACACAAGAGCTGGGGAGAGGGGAAGAATCACATCTCTCAAACTGATGCCACAATTCTGATGCAGTCCAGAACAGGACTGGCTGCATATTGTGCACATTCCCAACTCATATTTTGGTTTTTATCTACCAACATTCCCAAGTCCTTTCTGTAGGGTTGCTTTCAATCCACTCACTGACCAGCCTCTATCCATGTTTGAGCTGCCCTGGCCCTTGCAGGACCTTGCCTGAGTTGAACTTCATGAGGTTTGTATGGTCTCACCTCTCTTCCATGTCAATGTCCCTGTGGATGGCATCCCATCTCTACAGAACAGCTGGAAGTGCACTTGACCCCACTGTCTATATCCCTGACAAAGGTGTTAAATGACACTGGTCCCAACACTGACCTGTCAGCAGGATGCTTATCACTGCTCTCTGACATTGAGCCACTGACCACAACACTCTGAGTGTGACCATTCAGCCAATTCCTTACCCACCAAGCTATTCATCTTTCAAATCCACATCAATTTCAACATAAGGGTGTCGAACAGGACCGTGTCAAATGCTGGGAGCATGTCAAATGCATTTTCAAATCTATTTTCCACCAACCCTACTGTTACTGTAACCCTGAGATTGCCAGGCATCATCTGCCCTTAGAGAAGCAGTGTTGGCTATCAACAATCACCTCTCTATTTTCCATGTGCCTTAGCATATTTTCCAGGAATATCTTCTCCATTATCTTGCAAAGAACAGAAGTGGGACTGACTAGCCTGTATTTCCCTGGATGTTCCTTTTTTTTTCTTTTTAAAACTGGGGGTTGTGTTTTCTTTACCAGTCACTGAGAAGTTCACCAGTCTGTCATCACTTTTTAAATATGATGGATAGTAGCTGTGCAGCTTCATCTGTCATAAAAACCATGACAGGTTGTCATTTGGGGTTCATGACCTGGATGAATCAAGCCACTCCTTTGGTTTCTCTCCTGTCCTGTGTCTATAGAAGAGTTGCCATTGCAGCCCTTATTGACTTGTTCTGGCAGATGTCAAGACCAGTTATATAGAAAAGAATATAAAACTATGACACATAATCTAATATGCAATCATATCATTCAAAGAGGTTCTTCTCTGATCACATATTTCAAGATATTATTTTACACTAATGTTAAATCTTGTGTATTTTACACTTTTAATAGCCAGTGACAATGTTTCTATTATCCTCACACTTGTAAGCTAAAAGCAAGCCATTAATACTCAGTAGTTTGTTTACTAAAAGAATTTATTTAATTTCAGGTTATTTTTAATGACTTTAAAAAGTAAGTTCACCTCTCTCTAGTAATTTTTCTCGATCTGTATTGGTTTAAATACACTCTTTGTCTTCAGCCAAACAATACTGCATGACTCAGTACAAATTATTAATTATCCTGCAGGAAAATAATTTAATGTGTAATATATTCTACTTTGTTGATATTGTATATAGATAACATATAGCTAAAAGATAAAGTTATATCTTAATTGCTCTGTATTATTCATTACTCCACAAAGTTTCTTCTTATCTGAAAAGACACAGCTGTGTGTATATTGCCCTCATCACCGAGGCACCTTGTTAATTTTGCAGCCAGAGACACTGAAATATACCAAAGATGAGAACTGCTCCAGTTCTCTCACAATGTTGTGGTATAAGACTTGGAATTCCCAAAATAATAAAATTACTCTATAATAAATTTTTTCCCTTTCTAGGCATTCTTTCAAAAGTCTCTTTGGTCTCCTCTCTTCCAGAAGAAAACTACATGACATATTTAGAAACTGAGGTAGTAATGAGAAAAATTGAGATATCATATGATTTTCTAAGATCTGTAATTTCAGAAATATCTATCTCATATTGGCCCAGGTCTCACCAGTAGCATTACACTTCTGTTAAATAACTAACTCTGAAATTATAACCCATTTCCTGGAAATGTGAGCTCCCTTTTTTGAGCACTAAATTGCCATAAATATGATGTCTCTATGACTTATGAGTAACAAAATTATGTAGCTCCAATATTTTCTTTAATATTTCCCAAAAATCTGCTTAGTCACAGGCAACATGTATAAAGGAGAGCTTCAGTAAAAGTTGTCATTTCATATTTATCTTTCTTTTAGCACATTGGTGCTGATTGCTAATCACTGTATTATTTCGGGCTTTTTCTGTGGCAAAAATTCATTCACACCTTCCCAGTCTAATTTTAGGATTTTTTTTCTTTTTAATGTTTGTACCTCTTTGAATTTTCTCACCAGTATATTAGTCTTCTTTTGAAACACTGTTAAACAAATATGCTGCTTGAATTTTTTTTTTATTTACAACTTTTCCTGTTTACTGTTGACCCTGATATGATACAGTGCATTTTCAAAGAGAGGATATATTATTCATCCAAACAGAAGAAGCTATGCTGTGTACATAAAAATAAGAAAGTCTTTTTGACACTTCATGAATACCTCTCATTTTACAAGATATTCAAAAGACACAAAAAAAGATCAATGAAAAAGAAAGAAAACACTGATGTCAAGTTTTGAATTGAAAGTGGCTACACCCTCTTTATATCTTAGAAATCCCTCCTGACAATACTCTACACACTAACATTGCTGAACACACAAGCCTACAGTGAAAGCACTGGGGACAGGTGGTGTTGGACTATTTCTCTGAAAAATTAGCTCACAAAAGGGAGGACCACATAGAAATGGTCTGCCTTAGCTATTTAAGAGCTCACACTCTCTTGTAAAGGTCCATCTATCATTATTCATTTGAAGTGGATTTGTATTTGATTATACAGTGCTCCAAATATTATCGAAGAAAAAGAAAGAAATAGGATAATGAAAGAAAGAAAGACCAAAAGAAAGAAATGCTTTGGGTTTAAAAATCACATTCTGAATTGAATTGTATAGGCTTCCATGTCTTTTAAAAATTACACAATGTAAAGTAGCATTCTGGCATGCAGATTGAGAATAGATAAAGGGAAAAGAAAAAGAATTATGTTAGACTGGAAAAAACTGAGTTGTATTATTTCTTCTTAGCATTAAGAATGCTGTAAAAGAAATATAAGGTTTAATAAATGCCTTGTCCAGTTTAGTGCACTTTGTAGTGCTGAAAGGAACAGAAAATGTGTAAACCAATTGCTTCTTTAGAGTGGATGTATATAGGTTTCTGAAATATTTCCTTTACCATTTTTAAAGTATTTAATAAAAATTAGTTCCCTTTTTCCATATGTTTATAGTGTCTTTTTAATCTGTTTGAGCAAACAGGAAACTTGGTGCAAGGAAGGTAAGGATATCACATCAAATTTGTTTTATAGTTATGGCATGGGATCATTGACTTTCTAAGCATTTGGCTTTCTTCTACCTGCCATGGATTCTGGGCTTATCTGGAGAAGATTTCATTCTGCCTTGATGAGGATTTTAAATGGAAAGCCCTAAATAGAGTGAATGCCACTGAATATTCAGTTGTTTGCTGTGTGTCCTTTTATGAATTTACGACGCTTGAATTCTATAACAGAGCCCTGAAAAACAACATTCTAGTTCACAGGAATATAAAAATCATTAGTGTTTTGAGTTAGGCTGAGGACACAAACAAAATACCTTGACTAGAAGAAAACTATAATACCCAAACAATAAAAATTTCCCAGAAGTTTGATTACAAAAAAACACCAAACTTATTGACTAAAGTCAAAATAGGAAGCATTTGGACATCTTCCACTGAAGTAACTTCACAGCATTCATTTTGTTATTTCTTCTTTTTCAGTCTTGCTGGGGAGTAACAAAGTAATTACTCATCTGTTAAAAAATCCAGGCAAAAAGGAGGAGTATGTTTCTCTATTTTAACATAACTTTATGAAAGCAATATTATTTCATATATGGCCAAGTTTCTTCTCATTTTCCTGCAATGCTTCTGTGTACCATAATCCAAACAGCAGCAGCAAAAAAATAAAAGCCAGGTAAAATAGGGGCATGTGTTTGCAATAACACAAAACTGAGCAAACACACCTATCATAGAAGTCTCCTTTTTTTAGCTTTGACTCTACTAAATTTGAAATTCAGCAGATCACAATCCATGCAACCCTTACACAAAGCACCAAATAACCCCAGTTTTAAACTTAGTTCCAGCTTTACATTCTTGTACATGCCTTTATTGAGGCTAACTAATAACAGAGGTGGTGGATAGAGAGAATCTTTGTCAGAAAAATAAGAGGGAAAAAAAAAAGAGAAAGAAGAAAGTCTTTTTCCTTAATCAGCCCCTCTTCTTCTCTGTAGGGATGTTCAAACAGTTAAGAGAGCACCTGCTGTTCATGGGGGGAGGAACATTTGTTCTGCCAAAGGAAGTATTTTGCATAAAGCCTTGTGGATCAAGAGTGGCACCCAGTGGCTGATGCTTTTCCACAGGAATGCAGTTCCAGAGGCTGCTCTTCCCTGACCTCCTGTCTAACGTGCCTTCCACAGGGAAGGAATAGCTCTGAAGACAGCCTGGTTTAATAGAATTAAGCCAAATATTGTTTGGTAGGTTTCTATTTTCTTCTAATAAAGTATTTTAATATTCTGAGCAGCATGCAATGCATGATGTTTTCAAATAGCAGTTTTATATAGGTTTTAGGCAGACTTTTGCTAGTTAGTGCTAAAAATAACCCAGCCAATGTGAAAGAAGAATGATAAAGTCAACGTGAGAGAAAAATTAGGCAATTAATAAAACCAAAATGGCATCTTGGGATAATACTGTGAAAGCATGTAAGTTTAAGCAGTGCTTACATGTAACACAGTGTTATACTAATGTTAATTAATAATATATTATTATCATAATATTAATAATGCAGCAAGATTCCATTATATAAAAGTATGCATACCCATTACTTCTGTAAGAAATTATCTATATGGTTGCACTCACATTTCTTCCTCTGAAGCTCTGATGAAGCCAGTGAATCAACACAAAAGACTGCAGATTCTTCCAGACACAACCTGTGTTTTAAGATTTGTAGGCAGGATTAACTTAAATAGAAAGAAAAGAAAAATTTACTGTATTTAAATTTATGCTTTTCTTTCAAAGTGCTGCAGTACAGTTAACTAAAGGGTGTTCCCTTATTGTTTGTGAGGGAACAAATAATATCTAAATTACTTGTCCTTCAGGGTAATCATTACAAGGATTTTTCCCTGCCTGATGTTGTGGATAGGAGTATTGCTTGCTATGTGACAACACAGCCTATTTTATTTAATTTAATTCTCACTGCAGAACTAGTGAGTTATATATAAATATATATGTATATATATACAGACACACACACAAATCACTATATAACTACACAGATAAACATATCTTACTCTCCCTGGGTCATTTGTTATCCAAATAAGATAAACACTATCCTGTTCAGACTGCTAAACAGCATTTGTTGAATTACTGCCTTCATATGCAATTAGGTAGTGTTACACTGATGGGAAAGAATAAAAATTGTAACTGAAAATCTGCAGTGAAAAAGAACAGAAACTTAGAACTTAAGGTGGAAAAAACAAGTAAGACTGCTCCTGAAAGATACAAACTGCAGAGCAGGTGGCCTAATCCTCAGATAAATTAGGTTTCCTAAAAAATGCAGGTGCATTTGAAAACTGAAAAAAAAAAAAAAAACCAACAAAAAAAAACAACAAAAAAAAAAACAACAAAAAAAAAACACAACCCAATCAATAAACAACCTCACTTTTTTCTTCTAATGATATCTTTGTTGATAAGCTGATGCTAAGGAAAGCTTTTCAATAGGTTTTCTGACATTTTCCTACAAAGATTCTCTTCTAATTGTATTTTCAAATTCAGCCACACAGATTTTTTGGAATTTTGAGTTCGGTTTGTTGGTTGTTTGGTTGTTTGGTTGTTTTTTTAGAAAACAGTATAATACTCTGTTCCAAATGATGTGTTAACTAGTTAAAACAACATTTTTTTTTACATACCAGAAAGATGAAAAATGCTGTCTGCCTCTAGCAGTCTACCTCTTGTCTCTCTCCAAAACAGTTTTGGAGGTACCACTGCTTTCTGTGAAGCAGATTCCTGTGTTCTGGCTGAGAATCCTAAAATGTAGAGTTGCCTGCATATTTTGTATTCCTTCTTTTCAAAAGTAGGAACACAGATACAGCTAGGCAGCCTAACAAAATCTCCAAATTCCTTCTACCAAAAATTACCTGCAAGAGCTCAAAATCCATTACAGCTTGACAGATTATAAGGAAAGAATCCTATGGTGTGGATATAAGGTTAAATTCTAAATTATACATGATTTGTTAATAAAAACTTTTAAAAGTATGCATATATATATATGTATGTATTACAAAATGCTTTCTACAAAAAGGCTTGTTGCTTTCATACTTAAGACTTCAAGAAACAAAAGAGTTGATGGTGTTACCATTCCAAGGAGACATTCTCCTCCAAGCATTCTCTGCACTGCCCTTCTACCTGCCAAAGACAGTCTGATTAACACTTCCCTCTGGGAATCATTTCTGCCAGACCAACATTCTGCTTTATCAGCTCCTTTGTAGCTTAGTGAAACAGCATCCATGACCTTCTGAAACCTCCTTGACCTTATATTAGACTCCTCCATGGCTGAGAAATGTGATCACTTCTTCCAAAAGAATATTTGACAGCTATATTCAGTCACCCCAGAAACACTGTTGTCCCAGTTATCACCAGCAAATAAAAATCTAGCAGCTAGGTGGTATTTGATATAAACAAAGCACT
Organism: Oenanthe melanoleuca; assembly: GCF_029582105.1. NCBI lineage: Eukaryota > Metazoa > Chordata > Aves > Passeriformes > Muscicapidae > Oenanthe > Oenanthe melanoleuca. The sequence goes on along the minus strand of NC_079337.1, from coordinate 48,981,389 downwards.
TGCCCACGGCAAATTCCCTCAGCAGACTAAAATAGGAAAGGTTTACATTTCAGCTCATAACCTCTCACATCAGAAAAATTACCCTTTATACAAATATAAATGGCAAACGATGAATGAGGCTCATTATAGGTTTTAGAAGAAGGAAAGATGTAAAAGTAATAAACAACCAGAACAGGATAGTTCAGGATGACTTGACCTTATATTATGCTTGCCATGTTTCAGCAAATGAAGGCCATCAGAGAATGTTTGAGGATCAGGAGAAATTATTTTACTCCCTTTGGAAAAGATGTTTTTTATAACAAGGACATGGGCATTTTCATTTACACTTTTATTTGTGCTATGTCTATTACAGGCAAGTTTTTAATGAACTGACAAAGTTATTGCAATTAACACTGTTCCACACCAGCTACATGGGAGAAACTCACTCCAGACCAAGGAATTGCATTTCACAGTCTCATTTCACAATAGCTATCAGTTCATGCAATTTTTAGGGAGGCATTATTATATACTGAGATATCTTGGATTTCCCATCCCCCTCTTAACTAATCTCACTACTCACAATTCAGACATTTTACCACTGCTATTAAGTATCATTTAACCATTCCAGTTTGATACAGGTGAGCAAATTATATGCTAGAAGTAACCTCAAAATGCCATGCATTAAGTAAAAACAAGCAGTTTTTAATTGAAAGTCACATGGACCTTAACCTTATATCCTCTTCCAGTCTTCAACTTAAACACACAGGTTCTTTGTCCACTGCACTTGCACATGGTAAAGGCACTTTATAGTCCTCACCAAGAAGCCTCAGGTGCTGTTGATTTTTTTGCCAGATGACTGAGTCCTTCATAAAACATTATTTGATGTCTCTTCCTTTTGGGTGGCATCCCTGGAGCAGACACACTGCTGTTATCCAGTGGCAGCCCTTTCACTGTGACTATTTCTCCCTTTGCCTGCCAGCCAGGTACCAGTCTCCACCATCTGGCAATTGCATCACTACAAAACACAGTGTTGTTCACTAAACCCTCCTTCTGCAACAAGGGAAGCAAGCATAAAAAAAACCAGAGAGCACTTCAGAACTCCAGTAAAAAGTATTTATACTTTAGAGCAAGCAAATCCTCTCCTGGCCTCTTGGTCAGTCATAATTTTTCTGCAGCCCTCCAGCCAAGTTAATCCATGTCCTGTAGCTTGTTCTATTCAAAAATTTAAAAAATTAAAAAAAAGTCAGTCTATGGCTGTAAATTAAGACTTAAATATTTTTATGACATGCATGATTTTAAGGAAGTACTCAATGCCTGGAAGGTGTTGTAGTCATGATTAAATTATAGGTGAGATAGAAAAAGCAACACTCACAGATTAATTAATTGCTTCTCAAATATAGTAGTCCTCATGCCCTGATGACAAAACAGAAAACTCAGGAGACTGACTGGCAAATCAATGATAGCTTACAATTGCATTCTTTTACTCTTATCCCAGAAAACCAGTAGGCTCAATATTTTTCAGCTTCCATTACATTTCAGAATAAATTGGAAGAGAGAAATTTGATATTCTACATGGAACAATAACTTATTCAAGCATTCCAATTTTTTGTTTCTACATAGAGCAAACTTTCCACAATAGCTTCTGCTCTGAATTTTTAATTTATATTTTTAATTTAGTTTTCTGTAGGCTCCTTTGCATTGACACATTGTGATTCAGCTGAGCCCAAGTTCACAGTGTTGAATAAGCCTCCCAAGCAAGCTAAAGAATTTTTATGTCTTAGATCCAGTTGAATAGGTTGCTGCATTAAAACCATTGACGTGTGTGAACTAAACCTTACTCACTGTTAGTGTTGGGATAAAATATTCAAGACCATAAAATCTGTCCTCAGAAACTCTGGAACCTGCTTTAGCATTAAAGGTATTATCTACACATACCATAAAATAAATGATGCATGTCTATTCCTACAATATATAAATATACCTATATATTTAATATAAATTCCTTACCAAAACAAAAAAATTACTGTGACAGTCTATATCAGGAACATGAAGGTAAAATCTTTATTTCAGCATCACAACAAATTAATATTTTAACTGGCACACTGATATAAAAAGGATGCCTTTAGAAAAATTAGAATATATATTAAATACCTAGAGCATATCACAGCTGCTACACAGTCATACTGTTGCTTACTTACATTTCAGTAGAAACAATAACATGCAGGAAGATCCTGTCTTTACCAGTAGTTTTTGCTTCAACCAAAGGCCCCTATTGAGAAGGAAGACAAAAAAAACGGAAACATTTGAGTTCCCACAACAACACCTTCAGAAAAGTTATTTTGTATGCTCTGTATTTTCACTTACTCATTCCAATTTCATTTATTTTTTGAAAGATATAGTCCCATCTAATGCTAAACAAGGTAAAGGCTCTGCAACTCCAAAATCAAAGCAGAAAGGAATTTTGGATGTAGCCCCCTTCCTTTTTGGAGTCTAGTGAAGGCAAAGAAAGCATCTTCTGTTTGCATTGACAAGAATGAAATCTGACCTAAGGCTAGTTTCAGAAACACAAGAGCTGTTGATTTTAGCAAGGACAGAGTTTTATCCACCCCTTAGTATTTCAAGCTGCTAGGAGTTTTCACCTGCATATTTACACAAAATATCAATGATCACTGGACTTTTGGAGCAAGCTACAAGTTACAGAAAACATCTAAACTTCAGAAGATAAACTTGACAAGCCTGAGAGAGATTAACATTTTTAGTAACAGCACAGTTCTGGTTGGGCTGTTACCACAGAGTTTGGAAAACACTGAGTTAAGGAGGTTCAACATGTTGCTGATAGTTTTCTACAGCTTTCCACATAAACATGCAGTTTAATCAGTCTGAGCTCATATTTATATCTTCTGCTACATCATGTTCATTCATTCTATAAATTGCAGAAGTTTAAATAATACCACACTCTTTAAAAAAGAAAAAAAAAAAGAGATATAATTATTTGCATGATTACTTTGCTTGCTATAAACTTTAGAATTCTGTCCTCTGGAATTTTAAGGGAAGTATTAGATTTTTCTTCTAACACAACGAATTTAAGATGCAAAATGGATTTTAATTTTTGTTCTCAAGTGTTCTGAAACCTATCCAGCACTGGTCCCAGAGGAGTGGAGAGATGTACATTTGAAGTGTGTGATTCCCAGCTCTCATCTGAGCTTTTTCAGCTTCTTCCTTCTTCTACTACATATGAGAGATCTTCATCTGTATTTTGATGTTAATTTTAGAAGACAACTAAAACAGCCAGGCTGGCAATGGGTGTTCCATCTTATCCGCTTTCCTTCATATAGCGAGGAGAAAACTTTGGAAGAGACAGCTGACTTTTCCTTTCCAAGCATTTCCTTTAAAAGTTTTTGATTGCTGGGCCTGCTGATGCTGCAGATTTTTTTTACAGCATGGCAGCCATTAAAAGGAAGAGAAAACTGTCAGTACTGTTTTTTCCACTAAGGTGCAAACAGCTGAGCCAAACTGAAATTCTATCAGATAAAGTGAAAATTGTGAGACAACCAGGATGTACCTGTACTATGCTTAGTTTTTTTTGTTTCCCAATATACTTTGAGTTAAATATTAATTTTCAGGAAAAGGTAACCTGCACCATAAAATAGAGCTTAAAAAACAAAACAAAACAAAACAAAAAAAAAAAAACAAAAAAAAAACAAAACAAAAAAAAAAAAAAAAAAAAAAAAGAAAGAAAGAACAAGCTATTATCAACTGTGACTGAGTGAAACTAAATGCCAGAGAGCTTAATAGCAGTGCAGTGGTCACAGAAGCCTGGTGTTTAAAAATTAATTTCTAGTTTGAAGCTGTTAGTGCCAGTGCCAAGAGCATACAAAGTACATTTGTTCATCACCAGAGCTAGTTTCAGAGTAGAAAACTCAAGAGAAAGACAATGAGGCCTCTCCAGTTTCTAAAATAGATCTGGGAAATGTTTAAAATCTCCAGGCAATGAAAAATAGATTTCCACAAAAGAATAGCTAAAGGGCAAATTAGAGAAATATTTTGTCACATTTTATATGCCTATAAACTTGTCTACTTCACAAATTATGGCCTCCTATTAATTTGATAAAAAGCTAATCAGATGTTAGTTTTCTCTGAAATAGATATTTAGGGAACATGTTCTGCTCTCTCCACTCCCACTTGAAAGAAAATAGATGCTTATTAGACCATTGACTTCTTAAAACAGAAACAAATATTATACCACTTTTCATGCTATAAGTGAAAAGAGAAACAGATTTGCAGATTCAATAACTGAGTTGTAAATACATTGATGCAGCTACTCACAAGCAGGGCAGGAAGGTTTCATTGTACCCATCCAAGATGTCACCACAGGCATTGAGATGAAGCACTTTGTACTTTCATCTGTGAACACAGCAAACCTGAAATTCCTGAACAACCCTGACAGCTCCTGGCCAGCAGTTCTAATATTTTAACAGAGATATTGAGAATGTGGTGTTTTATCTATCCTGCTGCACTGCCAGCATTTCAGTGAATGAAAGGGGTGACCTAATGAGATAACATTTCACACTGCAGGAGCACCAAAAAAAAAGCAAGTAAGCACATTTTGGAATTATGAAAGCCAAGACTGTTCTAAAGACCAGCTTTTGATGGTTGATAGCATTCTTTCTGTATGAGAAGAGGATGAAAATAATTTTTGCTTTCAGAACAACAGGAAATTATTCATAGTAAACAAAATCTGTGCTGTGTTCAGTTCAGTAAACAAAGATTTATTTATGTCAAAATGCTTATTATTTTGACCTACTCACAGGCAGACAAAAAACATTTTTTGGATTCAGTTGTTTGGTACTCTGTATTCAGGGCATATAAGTGGTCATCTAATACTTAGAGATTGTTTCTCTTCCTTGATTGGTTGGTTGTTTTTAAATGGAAAAATATATTAATCTTTTTACTGCAGAAATACTTATTTGCATGCAAATACATGTCTCTATAAGTAGAGTAGCTATTCTCCAAAAATCCATTGGAACAATAAGGCATTCACATGAATATTTGTAAATAGTAAATAAAAAAAGGGGAAGGAATGTGGTGAAACATGACAGCTCTTCAGAATATAAATTTATGCTTTCCAGCATCTAGACAAAATAATTCAGTTCATCTGATTATCCACTGCATGTACTTTGCTGAGCCATTTACATTTGTGCAAAGCAGGAGCAATGTAGGAATTACCCACTGGCAGACTTGGCTCACCATTCTCATTCCAGTTGTTCTTTTTATGCATCCAGTTTTCCAAGCAATGGTGGGAGAGAGCCGTGCCCCAAATGACTGGCTGCAGCAAGTAATGTTTCATGTGATTTTACAGCACAGCTAGAAATACCAGTTCAGAGTTTAATCTTAAAGTAGCAACAAAATATGAATTTAATTAATAATGGTATTGATAATGAGCTTTCAGCCTAGCTGTCGGCAACATAACAAGGGCTATGGCTGGCAGCTGAAGTTAGATAAACACAGCATTTTAATCAGGTACCCATTTTATCTGTGAGGGGAAATAATTAGAACATGTTGCACAGGTTCCTCTTGGCAACTTAAAAATCAAGATACTATTTTCTTTCTTTGCAGGTGAAAAGTTGAGGATGTCCTATGGCCTATACTCTGAAACTAAATCATCACACTAAATGTTTCTAGTCACTTATTCAAAAAGTCCTTCAAACAGTTACTGGCTTTGCCTTCTGCTAACTACCAGAGCTATTGAAGTTGTAGTGCTGCTGGAATTGTCACAGCTTAAAACCCAAGAGAAATAAAGACTTCAAATAAGAGGAGATTTTTCTGAAAAGGTTAAGTGAAAAGGGGAAACAGGATTAAGGAGACAATATTAGGGTAACATAAACTATTCTACAGGTTGAAATAGGTATGATACATTCTGAGACTGAAGTTAGGAATAGTCATTCTGAGCTTAATTTATTATTCATTTTTATTAACATATTTATTATGCTTGAAAGGAAAAAGGAGGTCTGTACCTTGTCTGTGAAATAGACAAGATTTTGCCAAGTATAAGAAAAACAGAAAATAAAATTATGCCAAAGGTTATATTTTTCCTACTGTGCCTGATGAACACTCTGCAAACTCCAAAATCTGTTCCAGATGTGTCCTGTGTTAAGTGTGTAACAATGTCACAAATAAAGAAAATAAGCATCTTTTCTATTCATTAGTTAGAAAACAGTACCTTCATCTCAGTTTTAGCAGTACAACTTTAATAAAAAGGACAAAGTAGGGCAAAGAAGTGCCAATTCTTTTCTGTACTCACTGCATCAAGGTTTAGTGCACAGGCTGAGGAGAGCACAGATACTTATTAAAGATGCTGACTGTGGCATAAAAGCTAATTACAGTATTGTGCCTCCCTTTATAACAAACAATTCTACTTCCCTATATTAGTTTGAGGTGACTCAAAGTCTTCAATTAGAATTCTCAGGGTTTCTCACATAGGCAAACACTGCAGGATTTGAACAAGTGGATATGCTTACTGCTCATATTGCATACTGCTAACTGTAATTATAGTATTTATGAGTTTAAACCTTAATGACAACAAATGCAGTAGCTACCCTGCTTTTGTACTTGAGATGTCATTTTTAGTTTTTCCTCAAATGCTGTATTAAAATGCATTCAGAGGGTAAAAGAGTGAAGTATTTTCCCTTCCCTCTCTCCATTTTTCTCTATTCAGCTCAGGTATTGGGGTTCTTGGAGAGACATTCATGGAAGTGGAAGGACTGATGCAAACCCTTAAATATTTGTTAAATCTTTCCTGAAAATAAATTAATAAATGAAAAGGAATTGTTTGCAGCAATTTTACCTCTCTCAAGATCTGAACGACGTTTGTGGAAACTGGTGACTGACTACAACCTCTGCTAAAAGAGAAGAATCTATAACCAAGAAGGGCTAGGATTTTGTGAAGAACAAGACTGTCTCACTAATCTCCTAGCACTTTGTGAGCAGGTAATTAAATGCATGGATAAGAAGGATTCAGAGAACATAAAGTATTTGGATCTTTCAGAAACGCTTGAGAAGGTTCAACACTAAAACCTTAGACAGGAACAAAGCTGCCACAAACAGAGTCTTGGAAGGTGGGAGACATTTTATGAGATGACAGCTGATGTAAAGAAAGAAAACAAAGGGTAAAGATTTAATAGATTTTGTCTAGGATACAGAAGAACCACAAGTGATGAGGGATGACTTTGGGTACTGTCTTGGTTGTCTAAAGAGCTGAAAGATGCAGACTAGAGGAGTCATTGCTTTAGCAGGCTGGTGTCCTGTACAGCTGTCCTCTAATAGCTTATTGTCTTTTTTCAGTACTTAGGGTATTTGCATTTATTGCAGAACAGAAAATACATGAGGTAAAAATTAGAAAGAAATTGTATGAAGTGCTACAACAAATTAAAGTCCAGATCTGAATCAGCAATGGGCCCCTATCTAAACATGGGCATGTGCAAGTTGTGCCTTCCAGAGGGCATCCCATGGTAGAGACAGCTCAGCCTACTTTAATTAGAATATCTCTGAGCAGTTTTCAACATTATTCATAATCTCTGTTATTTTGTCTAGGAGTTTGCTTTATTCCTAATATTGCATCCATGAGAGAGGAATATCCATTTTCTGTTGGCTTTATGTTTTGTTGTGTTGGCTTTGTTTTAAGCATCATGTTTTATCCTCCAGCAGCAGTTTAGTAAGGCCTATTACATTCTGACAGTTTGAAACATGAAGCTGTGACAATAAGGTGCTGCTGTAGTGAAAATAGCCATTTCTACCAAAGGAACAGCAACATATTTAATGGTGAAAGGGGAAATGTAGTACAATACATTTTTGCCCCTCTTTTGTTTCTGTGAATGTTATCTCCTTTTTAATTAATTCCTTCTTGTTCTTTTCATAATTTCACAGTTCTGTAGGCCCCATTGAGCAGAGTAACTCAAGCATGTGCATGAACCCTGAGAACAGCCCCACACACAGCAGCAGTGAGGGATGACTGGATGTGGTGTGGCACTACTGAGGTAATCCTGAGAGGCAGCCCCAGTATTGGGAGCTGCAGATTCCACATGTTTTAGGGAATACCTTAATGAAAGGATCACTTCAACAGACACATTTCCAATTTGTCTGAGATTATTACTCCAAGGACTACACAAGTTCACGTGTTTAAAGTATTCATAAATCTCTGACCTCTTTATCTCATAAACTTCCTTTATCTCCTATTCTGCAACATTATTTAGCTAGTTTTTTGGGGAGAGAGAACTTGCTATATTCCTGTTTGTTTTTTTTTAATTTGCCAAATAACTTCATAATGGTATTAGCATGAAGCAGAATTTTAAGAAGTTCTGTGAACATTTTCATTGCTCCTTCTGCAGAATTCCTTTGCCATTTGTTTCCCACCTTTCCTTGCTCCATTTTTGCCCAGGTATCTTGGACAACATGGTCAGACACCTTCAGCAGAGGGACAAGCAATGAGAGTTTTTCCCTGCCCCACTGTGAAATGATGTCCTGCCAGAAGGTCTCTACTATCAAGATGAGTGAATCCAGGGCTGCAGCCACAGCCTGAATGGATCTGCAGCAGCTCTTTACTGTGGAGGTTGTCTGCTCAGTGATATTATCACCCTTACATAAATGTACCTCCAGCAGCTTGGTAGTGCTGTCATGGTCCTCACAGGAATATATAATCTGGTATGTTCTCAATTTGCAATGAGCCTTTTCAGTTAAAAGGAAATTTGAATTCCTGGAGATCTGAGATTGACATCCTATAGCACTAAACAGGAGCATCTTTTGTTCCTGAAAGCTCTGAGAAACAGAAAAGTTATACACAGGGCATGAAAAATAAATAGAAACCCAGAATATTTATGAATATTTTAGATATATGATTTATATACACAATAGTGTTTGAAAGCAAAAAAAATCAAGTACATGATTTATAAAGATAATTTTCCTGCAATTCTTTAGGATTTTTATGATTCTTTGTTTTGCACTTCAATAGATTATTTTGCTTTGTCATGACTATCAACGGATCAAAACTTTTGCTAAAATATTTTAATTTAAATGGGTGTATTTACAATTATTATATCATATTAATATTCCAGTAGGCATAAAATTTTCACTAAATAATATTGAATAATTAAGGAGAAATACATTATTAATCAGATAGGAACAGTTTCATACAATATAAAATGCTATTGTGCTAAGTCTGTGTTTTTAATATCTGTTACAGAAACTTCAAGTTGATATTGGTAAATTACTTTCTGCCATATAGACCAAGGAAATTTTAATTGCAAATTGTAGAGATATTGAGGACTATTGTAGAGACAGAGAGGACATTATCTAGTTTTGTAAATATGAAAATTAACATCAGTCTTGTTTATTCCTCACTCAAAAAAAAAAAAAAATAAAATAAAAAGGAGGAGGTTTAAAGGTTTAAAGTACCTGAAGATAGTAAAATCTAACTTTTCTACTTACTGTACTTAGATTAGTAAGTTGTCTACTTACTGTAACATCTCACAATTCCCTTTGGATCACTGCCCAAATGGATACCTTATCAAGTAATTCATTATGTATAAATGCTATTCTTTGTTATATGCCTTGTGATATTCTTCAGAAAAAGCCTGAAATAAGTATTATGGGAGACCCTGTCAGTGATTATGAAGAGATCATATTCTGAAATGAGGGTAACTGAGACTCCCAAAAATAGTCTGTTGATGTAGAATTTCACAGTTTGAATTTTCTGTGGAGCCTCCTGGTTTCTCTTCATAAATGTTTAAGGAATAGTCTTTGATAATGCTCTCACACAGAGACTTTTATTTCCTTTTTTGGCCCTTTTCTTGAAAAGAAATCTTATGAACAGCAAGCAAATCTAATCAAAGGTGAAGTTCCATCTACGTATTAACCTTGTACCTTCAGGAAATTAACTTCCTGTGATATCATTGTTCCTTTCCCTCACACCTGCACACATTTTCGATCTTGTTTTCCAGGTCTGACTCTGTTGACAGAGGAGTCCCAGAGTCTCAAAGGCTTTTTCCAAACTTGAGGACCCACATACCTGAGCACAGCCCAGCTGGCCCTGCAGTGGCCACAGGGGATCCTCTTCCCAAGGGTGGAGGAAAACTGCACTGCAAAGAGCAGCAGGTGGCTGACTGGTGATTCAGTGGGATGGGCCAAAGAACAGCAGCAGGATCTGGAGATAACAGCAGAGGGAATCAGTAAGAAAGTTAAATATATTGTGGATCTAGAGAGAGACAGATATATCATGAGGGGAGGTGGAACACCTGCCATAAATGCACGACTAGCACACATAAAGTGGATATTTGTACAGATTCTAGTTATTCTCAAAATTTCAGTTAGCATTCCTAACTGTCATGATCTTTGATACACTCAAAAGGCAGAGAATTAGATGCCTGAAATAACATAAATACCAGAAAACTAGTCAGTGCAGGGTAGTGCCAGCAGTCCATCTCTAGGAGAATTCTAGCCTCAAAAACCCTGAGATGCACAGTAGAAGTGGAGAAGTGGCTGCATAAACATGCTGAGGTCTCTTGACAAAGAAATATAATGAGGTTATGGGCCTGGCTGTGAGATAGGAGATAGGCAGTGATTCTTTCTATAGCAATATTCTGCAAACCCTTGGATGCCACCACTGGAATCTGAAGTGACCTGGCAAAAAGTGCTTCTTACTGGCCAAATTTAAAATGTTAGAAACAGCTGTTCATCAGAAATCCTGATGCTGTGTGTAGCTCCAGCACCACAGGAAAGCAGCACAAAGGTATCTCAGTTGAGGTCTGGAAGAGTGGTGATACAAATAATTTTATTTGCCATTCATTTTTGCCTGAAAAGAGGATAATCCAAATTACTCTACACCCTAGAGGGAGTCAAACCTTCTACTTAAAGGTAAACAACATTGACAGCAATAACAAAACTGCAGAGGTAATTATAACTCAATACAGAAAAGCATTTGAGTAAAGATATTAAAAAGCAAAGTGGACTTTGTGTGTTCTGAGTTACACAAGTACTGACATAATTACTCACTCACAATAAAAGATCCCTAAAAATGTTCATGAAGATGGCAGATATTTTAGGGCTCATTGATTTCTCTGCTTTGTAAAAGATAGAATTCTACTTAAAATTCTAATTCTTTCAGTAAAGTATTTGATCAAGCAGATACAGAAAAAATGTACCTAAGCAGCACATAATAAAACATTTTTGGTCTGTATTTCACACAAAACCTTTTGTCTTTTTTTTTCAAGTTAGTTTAACCAGTCATAAATTCTGTTTTGAAACACGTATTTTTACAACATTCTGAGACTGCTATTTACAACATGAAACATCTTTAGCAGGAATTGCATAGCTACACTAGGATTTATATTACAATATTTTAGCACTTAGATTATTGGATTGTGTCTGTAGGGAAAGGGAATGGTTTTCATGAATATGTTTTTTTTTTGTTTGGGTTTTGTATCTTTTATTAATTTCTTTTTGTTGTTTTACTTTACTGGTAGAAGCCAGGAGATACTGTTCGTCTTGCATTTAAGGAAACATGAGTCAAATTTCTCAAGGTAGAATAAATACATGAAAAATATATAAAGAATCCTGAAAATACTTGGACTATGATGGAAATAAATCTGATATAAACAATAACAAATGATTAAACTTTATTTAAAGTATCATTTAAATCTATAGATACGTTATCTATTTTCTTATTCGTCTTAATTTTTTATATTTCCATTGAACTATTAAATACCACACACATAAACTTTTCAAAAACATAACAGCAGGTGGAAATACAGCAACAATCAAAATAAATATGCTCATTGGCATTGAAAAAAATAGTTATGTTAGTTAAATACACTTGGGAATATTATTTTCTCTTACAGCAAGATTATAATTTTACTTTAATCCCTATAGATACTTTAAAATTTACAGAAAGTCCAGGGCTATATTGCCATACAAATGGGAATATTCTTGATAGATTGGGTTACAAAGTGTAAAATTGACTGCAGAGAAAATCCTGAAGATTTTTGCAGCGAGTGAGTCCTGGTGCAGGGGTGCGGGGGAATCATGGAAGTGTTTCTAATATGGCATTTGCAGGTGCTGAAATGTTATTACTAAGCTACCAGCTGCTTTGAGGAGTCAGATGTTAAAAATTCATTTCTGGTATCAGAGGATCCACCACTGAAACAAGGTAAGAAAGAATTTGTATGCGAGTGGCTTCAGTTTCTGCAGAAAACTTTTGCACATCATGAATCCTGAAAGGCTCCTTATTAGGATTCATTTGTAGATAAATGAACATGCTTTGCATGAAATCCAAACAGAAACTCAAGTGAAAAAGCTGCTTTTTAAAAGCCTGGAAGCAATTTCACAGACCTTGCAATGCAGCAGTTTCCAAATAATTTATTTAAATCTCTGACTGTAAGTCCCTTTTTTTCTAATTATGAATTGGAAACTCTGGTTTTCAGCACGTCCTGGTACTGCTGTGCTGAACCTGATAAACCATTCAGTATGAAATTATCATGAAACAAGAGAATACTGAATAAAATCTCAAATCAGTGGGAACAGAATAACCTCAGGTGTTGGAAAAGGACTCCACAATCGCTCCTTTCTCAGAGGCTACCTGCACTCTGCCAGGTCTGTAACTTGGTGTTTTAGCATCTAGCTAAATAAGCTGTAAGTGCAGGAGGAACCATGATCTCCTGCTGCTCCTGGCATTGTATGGTATTGAGCAAAAGAAGAAAAAAATGAAGGTCCCCACTCTGGCATAATAAATATATTTTAACATTAAATATTCAAGCAGCCTCAATGAAAACAAGAGATTACAGAAGAATAAACCACATTAATAAGCTTATCTATATGTTTACCTGTTCAACATAAGGGCATCAAAGAACAGGGATTTGTCATCTTAGCATGTAAGATCAGTGGGATACAGGCTCACTCCTCCAAGGAAGGACATTCTTGCTGGTGGTGGCACCTCAGCCTGGACCACAGGTGTCCATCAGCCTGGGGGAATTCAGCCCTAGTTGCCCAGTGTGGAGTCCAGGCACTGGCAGGGGGAGCAAAGTTCCACAAAGACAGTTTGTTCTTAGGTGTATCCTTCTGATACAGCTGAAGGGACAATTGGAAAAGGCCTTTGCTCACACCACACATTCATGTAAATTATATCTTCACATTGTGCCATGACACACCCTGCATTCATTCTCATACTACTGATTAGTCTTTTCACACTTTGTTTCCATTCCTGGTTTATTCTAACTGTAGAAAATATAGCACACCTCCTGGTGGTACAGATTAAACTGAAACAATTTATTTTCACTCTCACCATACTCCTCCTGGGCATATATAAAGTAGAAGTCAAAATCAGGTCCCTGGTTAGGCCAATGTGTACACTTCAGCCACCTTTGGGGAAACCAGGGCTTCATTCCAAAGGTCTGCATTCTGACTTCAGTTGCCTTTCGTCTCTGAAAACTAGGTTATAGTAAAAGTAAACTAGGTTATAGTTAAAGTAAATAATTCTTTTTACTTAACTGTTTCTTGAGAAGAATGCAGACAATGTCTGTATTTTCTCAGTGTGGTGTTCTGTCTGTATGGTTGATATAACACTGGTTACTACAAACATGCAGGTTACACCTTGCAGGGGAAAAAATATTCTAAGTTTGCATCAAGTCTCTGATTCTCAACCTTTCTCCTTCCCACAAACACCAATGCACTTACATGCCAGCACAGGTATCAATTTATTTCAAGCTGTAATTTGAAGGACCAGTTCACACTGCCCACTGACAATAGGGAGACTCAGTACTGGCAAAGAGCAAGACAGGGTTTGAAAGCTATGATTTTTGAAACCTAAGGAAGTAGTTCCAATAAGGATCATAATTTATCTCACCAGACATTATAAAGAAACTAAAATTGCAGGCAAAGAACATGACATACAAAGGATAGGGGTATGTGTGAAATTCTGCCCTTCTTGATGCTGATGATTTAGGGCTCAAGGGAAACCTTGAATTCACAGTTTAAAACTCTGTCATGGAGCAAGACATCCCCACTGATCTTCACACAGGGGTAAAAAGGTCCCAGATTTTGCTTTTAAGAAAATGACAGTAGAGACTGAAGTTTAGATGTATATTCAAAAGGAGTCAGAAAGGAAGCAACAAAAGAGGATGAAATCTAATGAAAAGTACATGAATAGGCAAGAAAACATTTAATGAGAGATAAAAATGGTGGCAATTGAGAAAAAAAAAATAAAGGAAGGGAAAGATGAAGCTCAGGGGAAACATATTGTTAATGAAAAATAACCTTTTAAGGAAAAGTAATGGGGTCATAATTGTCTAAATAGCTTGGGAACCCTCTGGATCCATTTCCTGTATGCAGTGCATGTGCAGGCAGCACCACAACAAGCACACAGCCAAGGTTTTGATGCTGCAGATTCCACCAAGCATGAAAATTCGGACAGACAGATGTGTAATTATTGCATATTGTTGAAAGAACAACTGCATTACAACAAGAAAGAAAAATGCTGCTTTTTGATAAAAGTATGCACATGTCAGAGAACTGGAAATAGGAATTTGCTGTATTTCTGTTGCTGAGGCTGGTTGACCTTAGTAGGCTTGGGGCTTTTGTTTGGTTGGGTTTTTAAACAATTAAAAGTATAATTTCTTGAATGTCTGATTTTATTTTTGCTTAGATAGTGTTTAGACTGTCCTAATGTCTGATATGTGTGTGGGTCCCTGCAGATAAAATTTGACAATGAGTAAGGCCAGTGGATGAAAATTCCTTGTTCTTGTTTATTGCTCTGTCTTATCTGAGCATCTTTGGAGTACTCAAGGAGATATTTCAGAGTTTTCAGTACAGTTGAAAACTGCCAGGTTTATTTCCACAGACCTTTGCTATAATTTTGTTTCAGAGATGACTTTATGCTCCTGAAACACATTTTTTCTCCTTTTTCTTCACATCCTGTGTTCTATAGTTCATTTTTTGGTCATGTTAATTTTTTTTAGTGATATCTGAGTACTTAGGAAATGTTCCATCAGGTTACCACTGAGCTTGTATACCAGTTAATTTTGAATAAGTATGGTATTATATTTAATCCAGACCATAAAGTAGTCAATGTGTGATACATGAAAAACAATGATTAAGAAAACAAGTGAATCACTATGACACTGTTTACTGTACTTTGTAAAAAACCCAAATTAAAGCCTCTTATATAACTCTAAAGACCTGAAATCTGGAAGAATATTACACTGATCACAATATCAACCCTTCCAGTGCTAAATGTGCCATAGAATATCATGAAAGAAAGAAAAAAGTGAAGGTATTGCACTCAACAGCATGGTAGAGTTCCTGTGCTCCAGCAAGGTACTGAGGTCATACATCTTACAAACCCTCCTGTCTCCTGTGGATTTAGGTAATAACAGAAGGATGTTTCTTTGGGTTTACCTGCCAGATATACGATACACACTTCAAGGAGAGGAATTTTTTTACCTTATTCTACAATGGTGGCTTCAGAATGAATTATTATTTCCAGTTCATCTGTCTTGTAGAGACAAGTCAGAAGTGCTAAAATGTAAAGCTCTTTTTTCAGCTGAACAGATGTACTAAACACTTGTCACTTGTGTATGTTGAAAGAGCACCAATTACAAAGGGATAATTTCTCCTAATACATGTCAAAGCAGGAGAATTCTTTCTTTCTTCAGTAATTTCTTTTTGTGACTTGATTGTTTTACACCAGTTATGAACTTCTATCACTGCCCACATATGGAAGAAGAATGACTAATGCATTGCTACACCTTTTTGGAGTCCAGGAATCCATGGTTCCTGTTACACCTTTATTCTATCCTTCTATCAAAATATAGAGTTTATGAACTCAGAATGGAAAAATACTTGGTAAAAGATTCCTAATAAAGTGCAAACTCTGAGGTTCCACCTCAGCTCAAGATAAAACCTTGAGTTATAACTTAATTCCCTTTAATTTTTCTGGAAGAGACTTACTTTGCAACAAGAGAACAATTTCTTGGTAGACCACACTTCTTTAATTTTCCTAATGATTTAACAGTGTTTGGGGGTTTTGTTGTCATTGCTATTGAATTTTTAAGAAAAGTGAAATTGAAAACTTTCATCAAAATTAAAAAGGCTATTATCCATTTGATTATTAGAAAAATAAGGATTAATAGATTTTCACTGTTATCATAAATATATTTAATATATTTTTTCATCCTGTGAAAAAATAACATAAGTGACAAAAATAATATGACAACATAAAAACTATAAAGATATTCGAGAACTCTCTTTGAATTCCCATAAAGAAAAGATTGTTTTATTCTATTCTCTTACCTTAAATCACCTGCAGGCTCTTCTAATTCTGGGAGATGCACCATACAGTGTTGAATCCTGACTTAGCTTTATTCCTATTGAAAGACAGTAAGAATGAAAATTACCTCATTCAAACTAGGATGCCAAAAATATGTGAAGATATTTAAATCCTGAAAATAATAATAGTAGTTGCAGTAGAGCAAAGAAAAAAATATTGTACATTTTGCAAGCACTCTTCAGAATTCTGGTAGAAAGAAAGGGAGCTTATCAGCCAGAGCTGTTATAAACAAACTGCAGCCCAGGTTAAGACATCCTTCAGTAAGGAGTGCCTACCAAGCAATTTCCTAGTGAAGCATTCAGTAAGTAAAAAAAGTTATTAAAATAACTGATGTTTTTAAACATTCTCTCTGAGGGTCAGAAGTCAATCTCATATGCTGCTGCCTTCCAGAGAACATCAAGCACTGGTAACACATTTCCAGTTTTCCAGAATCTTGCACAGGCTGCCTTCCTTACCTGCTGCAGGCTGATAATCCCTGATCTCTTCTGGAAAAGTAAGAAATAAAGGTGCTCATGTATACATCAAAATCTGTCTAGAAAGAACAAAGCAAATATTAACAATGTTGGTGAATAATTAGCATTTGGGGCCAGAAATGAAACTGCAGCCTCTTCATTCCTAGCTAGGGTAAAAATATGCCAATCCTACTTGCCATCTACCAAAAAAAAAAAAAAAAAAAAAAAAAAAAAAAAAAAAAGTTGAACAGGAAATTAATGGAAATACTGTTATGCATTACTTTTTTCTATTCCACAAATGAAACAGAGTTCCTATAATTTGTCAAATTATTTCTGTCAGACCCATGAAAACAGAACCAAAGCTGTGCAAGCTGTACTTGTAGTGTGACCTCTGTTTCCACACTAATTTGCACGTAGACATAAATCCCTGTACAAGCATATTTGAAATAATGGAGGAAGGCTGAAATCACCGGAGGAAAGTTGTGCTGTCTCACTGTTTTTTGCAGCATGAGGATTAATCTCTTTTCTGTGTAATGCCAGAAACTAGCTGATTGCATTGCAGGAGGATTCCCCTCCTCTCCTTGCTCTCCTTCAAGAAAAAACTTCTTATGAAACACTGGAGATTGCCTATATCTAAAGGCAGCTCACAATGCATGGTTCTGCTGGATTTTTTTTCCTCTCTCTCAGAAAAAAAAGGATTTTAAAATCTGTCTTGGCCAAACATGGCACACTATACCTCCCACAGTCAGCTCAGCATGTGATCCACTGGTAAGCCATTTAATTTTCTTCCTTTTCCCTGTTGCCATTGTAGGGCTACTTTAGGTTAAGCAGCACTAGTCTGTGCTTTACCATTTAGTGTGACCAGTGTGAGACCTTTAGTGTGACTGTCAGGGAAGACAGTTATGGTTTGGATTTGGGGTTTTGTTTGTTTTGTAGGGTTTTTTTTCATGAGTAATTGACACTGTGCTGCATTAGGCCCCTTCCAGCTCTACAGCCCTGTGCTGAGGTATTTAAAAATCCATAAGATTTAACTGTTTTAGGAGCAGTAAAATGATTGTATTTGACTTGAATAGCTCTCCTCCTACCAGAGAGCAACTTTAGCATTACTGCAATGCTGAATTCACCTTTCAATACACATCATTACTGATTACCACCATCACCCCCACCTCTATGCCATGCATTTCTATGTATTCTAGAATGCTAAGACTTAAATTTCTGGGTAAAGCCACAATGAAACGAATTCTAGAAAAAAGTTCACTTCTAAATATAAAACCTACCCATAGATAAAGTTACAAACTTAAACACTGAGTGTCAAAAGCAAATAAATGCATAGTCCCAATTTTATAAGGTGAAAGGACTTAGCATAGTTCTCTGTCTCAAAACATGCCAAAGCCATTGAAGGAACTTGCCATAATTAAGCCACCACAGTGAGTACTTGAAATAAGCACAAGAGGCAGGTGCTAATTCCAGGCCTAGCAGAGGTAAGGTCTGGTTAAAACATCCTGGTTAATGTGTCTGGACAAAAATCCCCACTGTGGCAAACTGTGGAAAAGGAAATAAATGCTTATACACATGCTAACCCAAATTATAGCAACATCTGCAACCACCCTGTGGATAGCTGGAACCTGGATTGCATAAAGGTGATGACTCTGAAGAACTCTAAATAAAATCCATTTTATTGACTTTGGCATATGATTTCATTTGCACCTTAATTCTAACAGAGACAGCTCTCACTAATCAGATTATAACATATGGTCAATTTGAGTAGATGGGAGAAGATAACCAAATTCTAATTCTAATTCTAATCAAATAAGTCAACACCACATTGAAACACCTAATACTTTGATGTTTTTTTGCAACCTATGTAAAGTAAAAGCATGATAATTTGATGTAGTTTTAAATTTATTTTCATTGGGCTTAAGAGAAGGAAAGGGGACAAAATTAAATATAACAAGTAGACAATTGATAAAGTACACTAAGCTCATCAATTCTTCACAAAAAATACTGGGAAACAGCCAAGTTATTTAACTTTCCAGCACAGCTGCTTAGCATCCACAATATTCAGTAACATTGATACTATGAATGTCTCACAAAAGCTCAGAATACTTCTCTTTGGGTTAAAAGAAAGTAATTTGCAAAAGCAGTTCAAAAAAGAAAGCTGTTCAAAATATCTTTGAGGAGTTTCAACCCAGCTCTGCTGGATATACCTTGATTTCCATTTTAATCTAATCCTAAATAAATTTGCTTACCAGCTGATATTCAGTGTAACTTCATGAAGTTAGTGTCTTGCTTGAGGTACATCTGTTAATATCACCATGTCTGCTGTCCCAGATCCATGAAAACAACTTCACCCACAAAGGGAAAACTACAATCCCAATATCAGTATTCTACAACTTTTCTGTGTGTGTGTGTTTTGTCTTATTTTTTCCTTTAGTTTGTTGTTATGGGACAAGGTTTAAAAAAAAGGCTCAGCACCATAACAAAGCCTTGAGCTTTCAGCAGAGGCTGAAATACCAGTTCAGCCACTGCAGGGAATAGGGAACATGTTGTTGCAGGGTGCTAATAATCTAATTCTTGTGTGTAGCAAAGGAAAGCCCTTGGTTCCAGGTTGATTCTGGAAAGGACAAAGGGAGGTATTCTGCTTGCAATTCTGTCATTTTGATCACGACTAGCAGGAGAGGTGGGCAGAGCCATGTAAAATTAACCATTTACCTGTGGCAGGAACAGGGAGAAAATATTACAGCAGGTGATCTTGATTCTTCTTGAGCAAAGTCAGAATGTAGAGTGCAGCATAACATGTTGGCAAGAAAGGCATTTAGCTGAAAATCTGAGCCTGGGAAACTCACCTGATCCATGCTGGTGACTGAAAATCTGTAACTTTTCTTTATCTTGATGCTAGGAACTACATTTTCCAGTAAAACACAAAAGAGTGTATATATATTTTTCTCCAAAGTAACTCAATTCTCTCTCTTTTGAAAAAACTGATGTTTGCATAGTTCATAAAAGCATCTATTTCTTCTAATATCTTCATCTGAGTCCATTCCTTTTGACAGAGTTATCGTGCTGTTTTGAGAACTCTTTTTTCCCTTTTACAATTTCAAAGTTTACTGTGCTGTATTTCTATTGAGACATCTGGTTTTCATTCTGTGAAGTTTACCCTCTGTGCTGACAGACCTCCAAAGCCAGAGCAAAGGCAATAAAGCAACGGCTGCCACAGGAACTGGCTATCACTTGTATAGGAAATTTTCTCTCACCTGAAGCTGTCAGTCTGCTGTGAAAACATGACTGATTTCTCATCACTAGAACTATGAGATATAAATCTTCACATATCAAGTTTACAAAAATTTTTTATTGTTCCTTTACAAATTCTTTCACTTCTTTTTTAACCTAATAACCCAAGACTTCTCATTCTTTTGTCTCATGCTTTTAAAATTCCTGTTATGTCTGTAAATGATGCTTTTTTTTCCTCACTACTAGCTAAGTAAGCACAAGATTAATGGAAAAGGTCACAACCACATTTTGTAGCTACTATATTTTTCATTTTATGTTGATATATGCTAATATTTTTTGTCTTTTTGAGCAAGGGTGTATATAAAATAGAAGTTGATTATTCTTACTACAACACCAAAGAGGGTTTGCTGGAATACATATGAATCATTCAATTTCCATATGAGTCATCTTATATTTTTCCAAACTGTGCACCTGAACTTACATTCATGTTCTGTCATCTGCAGAATTCCTTTCCTTTTCCCATTGTTTCTACCACTAAATTCAGAAATAAACGTATATATCAGAGTGATCAGTGAAGAAAAACAGCAAGGACAATTTTCAAAGACTTCTTTTCCATGATTGCTGGAAAGTTTTAAAGTGATAATATTTTATAAACAAAGTTGAGGCTATATATATATATGGATTATTTTCTTAACTCCACAGCATTAGGCAAGAAAAACACATGTGGACAGTACACTACATGGGAAAACTAGAATTCAGTCTGAAATAAGACAATTTCTCTAAATATCATTAAGAAGCTAGGCAAACTGATGTCTGCATCCAGGAAATATATCTAGTTTTCTGCTCAGTAAACCTTTTCCTTAAAAAAAAAAAAGCTTCTAATTTTTAGCAAACTTAAACAAAAAATATTAAAAAAAAAAAGGAAACCACATGATATTACAGGCTGCCTTGAAAAACAAAAGAGTGAACATGATGTTGGATTATTTTGCTAGTCTCAAGGAAGAGCATTGAGCAGTCAGTCAATATGACCAAAATGTGCATTTATAAAAACTACAAAAAGACTTCCATGCCCATGACAGGAGGTGATTCAACTAGCTGTCTGGCAGTAAAGGTTGTTTACCAGGTTTTGGATTCCTAATTGGGTTCCTAGCTTGTTAAGTAGCAGCTGGTCTTTAATTAGTTGAAAAATTATTATCACTAAAAGTTGCCATAAAAAGAAAGAGAACAATATAATTAAAGTGTTAGAATCCATATGGTGGGAAATGTATCTTCACTTGTCAATAGCTGTTTTTCCTCTCTTTTCCACTCAGCATTAATAAGGAAAAACTGTTCATTTGCCAAAAAGTTCTCCTTTTCTAATTTGAATTGAAAGTAACACTAAATTGGAAGTGTGCTGAAATACTGTACATAGTGTTTCCCTTTGGCTGTGAAGTTATCCAAGGAGCTATTTTCCACAGGGGTGAGTTAGGATTGATGAGTCACCCTTGCCAGCACACCTAATCATGGTTGGACATCATTATCTCACCTTCATTCATTATTTATAAAGTAAAACTAGATGAAAACCTCTTTGCATGTAAGACAGCAAAACACAAATTTTATGCCTGTGATGTATTAAAGATGACCATAGCCTGACATTACAATCTGCACCTCGAAATTTGCACTATAATTGCCTCAAAATATTTTATACACCACTTTCTCTGGTGATTTACAGACCTTCTCTGCACTTCAGGATTATTTGCCTAATGCATGTGGAATGATAAGGCTACATGTGAAGCAATAGGGTGTTAATATAAATAATGTCTAGGCATATTTTTTCTAAAATATTTCAAACATCTGTGCTATCAATTTTAATATTATAGACTATTACACTGGTTTTATACTTACTGTACTTACTGATTTTGTCAAGTGGGAATGGAATGGGATGATATTATTTAGTTTTGTAATAGCTGAATCCAGTTCAAAACCTGGCAGAATCTTCTTGTCCATTAACCATCCATTTTGTGGTGAAGAAATTAATTCAGTAGCTGGGAAGGGCATTTTCTTGTAAAAGGGGTGCAGTATAAAAGGAAAAAAAAAAAAAAAAAACAGAAAAAAACCCAAAACATAAAAAGAAAATACCAACTCTGTTTAGTGTCCAGATTTCCTATAGAAAATGACTAAATTCTACATTGCTCATATTAGCAGTGGATGACCTCCACTTATCTGCATCTATTATTGTTTAAATAAAAGCACAGAAATCTAGAAAATAAAATTATCTTCTGCTCTACAGGAGCAGATTGCCAGTATTCCAAGTCTAGAAAATCTTTCTTAGATGAAGGTAAGATCAGGGCATTCAGCATAAAAGAAAGGAACTTTTGGAAAGCCTAAATTTCCAAGTGACTCAATTATCCTGAACTATCTGCTGAGAGAGCAGAAAATATGTTTTAAAATAGCACTTCACCATAAAATAAATTGATTCTTGGCAGTAACTACATACAGTGGAAACAGCCTTTCATAACTTTACATAAGCCTTTCTTTAAGGTTATGAATTTGCAGACAAAGTAGAAAATATACATCAGATAAGCAGCAGAGAGCAACATGCATCAGCTTCAGTCCTTCACTGTAATGCCTTCCAAAAGCTAAGTCATTATTTTTTCCCTGCTGAAGTGGTGTTTTCTATCTAGATTGTTCCACATTCAGACCTCACTTGTATTAGGTCACTGCAAGGCACCACAAGAGATGAATGTGCTGTAAGGCAAATATAAAGTAAAAAAATTGTATCAACATTCCATCTTTAAATACTTATCACCAGGTCTCTAAATTACATTGCAGGGATTAAGAAAAAAGGTTTATCTAGGAATTCCATTCCATTTTTCTCTTGACTTGATTTTAATAGGATGCTAGTAATTTTCTGTAAGTCAAGATACAAATGGGTTTTTTGTTGAACTTGAATTTAGCACTTATATGTACATAAAAATTGTGATTTCACTTTGGTACATGGGGCTGATGTTGGACTTTCATTTAGATTTAAGGATTGATCTGTTTCAATTTAACTCTTTGAAGAAAACAGATTGAAAATTGAAATTCTTAGTAAATTACTTTTTTTTATAATTCAAAGACTAGTGAAATAATTGTGTTCAACTACTGACTGGGTAATGGTTCTTCTATAATACTTTAAGACAGGACTTAACACTCATGGAGAACTGAGACAATTTTTTTTTTAATGTTTCAGAGACAACCACTGCTTTTTACAGGCAGGGGAACTTGTGTGGGGTAGTGGTGTTTGAGTTAATATATTTAGTTCTTCTCCATTACTGCATTAATGATGGTTAACATTTTTTTCTATCTCTCTATCACCCGCAAATCAAAAAAAACCTCTGTGACATGAAATACATGGGTTGCATTCTTAACTCATTTTATGGTGAAGAAATTCAAGAAAGTATAAAAAGAAAGTGAAAGCATTTGTCTCTTATCTCTGCCTTGCTGCTTTAAAAATATCACTATTAGTGTTTTACACTCATAATGTTCCCACCAATATTTTGGTAACTGAGGTGTGTGACCATTTCCCAGTCTGTGTAGAACAGAGAGGTCTTAATTTAATCTGACACTAGAAATGCATCAGTGGGACTGAAGGAACCTCTCTCCCTGTAATTCTAGGAAGCACGGGAGGGGGGAGCCTGAAGAGAGGGAAGAATGGAGCCAGTACTAAAGGTCAGGTTGGCATTCCTGGACAATGCAATCCACTTGGCTTCAGCAGCACACCTACTAGCAAGGAAACAACAGCAGCTTCAAAATATATTTAAAATACAAATGCATACCAACTCACAGCAGCAGAAGGGGCATTAGAAGAAATAATTGAACTGCAAAGAGAAGTGCCATGATTAATATTTTCATTCAAAATGGACACGTACAAACACAAAAGTGTGTGTGTCACCAGTCTGCTAGATAATAATTTTTTTAAAGTTTGTAATAGACATGCAATAGTGAACTGCCACTTATTTACACTTACAGACAGCATTGTTGTAGTCAGGACCCCATAAGTTTTCCTCCACTTAAGCTGAATCCCTATTTATTTAAGTTTTTCTCTTCAAAACTCATTTTTATTTGAATCTGAATGGAAAAATGTATCAAAATAAGGCATCCTAGCTTCCAGATTGCTGCATGGACCAGGATTCAACCTTCACGTAATTTCCAGTGGCAGGTGATAAATGAAGAGATGAAAAAAGAGAACTGGTACAGAATTCTGATGAACAAGCCCCTTCTAACTTCAATCAGAAAAAATGAAAACTCTATTTGATTCCTATGAAACAGACTGTATATTATAAGCAGCAGCTGGAAAAGAGCTTATTAAAAATGTAACCGTTAAAAGATGACACTCTTATAGTATCTATTTTCTGTGAGGGTTGAGACTCCCTGACCTATCTCACTGAAAGTTCTTTAATCTCAGTAAAGCTTACTGGGGAAGCAGGATTAAATACAAAATAACAGCAGCAAAATAATAAAGTGAGAAAAATCTTTGTTTCTTTAATCACAGTTATCAAATAAAATAATACTATGCCAGCATTCTGCACTAGAGTAGAGAAAGGTACAAATGATTATAATAATAAAAAGAAGTGTTTGATGCTCTAATCTAAAACAAATTCCTGGCTAATGAAATTGATATATAAATTTCTGTAAAGCCAGCTCATACTTAAAATTAGGGGGGAAAAAAATCCACTTGATAGAGTCCCTCAATAGAATTTTGACAAGCTATAAAATTTAGTATTTGTACTTCATAATTTCACTAGATTTTACAAGTGTGGACAACCTTTGTCTTGGTAAGTAGTCAAAGATCATGTGCAAGACATTTAGATATTAAGAACATAATCATTGTAGAGATGTATATTTGTAAAATAGTCTAATACATATCAGTTGAAAATTTTGCAATATATTATTTTCTAGATTGGTTTGGTATGGGAAAAAAAAAAAAAAACAAAACCAAACCAGAAAAAGAACCTTCTTGATCTCTTTGCTCTGTTTATGCTTCAATGAGGTGAGATGTCTGGTGATTTTTCCCTCACAGCTCCAAGTTAATGCAAAGTTGTGAGATCCAAAGACCACAAGGGGCACAAATAAGCAACCTATAATAGCTTGCTTACATTATTCAGCATGGGGTATATAAGCACACATTATTTACACGATTCATTTTACATGCACATTAATTATGGAAAATTAGAGACACCAAGAGAGAGCCATTAAGAGTCGATTAGACACTAAGAACAGGAATGCTGGCAGTGCCAGTAATGAGAAACCTAGATTACTTCCAAAGGGAAGGCAGTTCATTAATATTTTGCTTCTCAACAGTTCAATTATAACATGCCTAATGTGCTGGACATTAGCCTTTGGGGGCCTGAATCAATTTGTGTATCAGAAGGAGATGATCTTACTTGTTTCTTGAAGATGCAGATGAAGCTTCCTGGGAAACTTTTATTGCTGTCAAACCAGTTAATCACCTTATTCTGAAATGTCTTTAAAGCAAAACACCTCCTTCACCTGTAAATGTTTAGGGCAACACCAAATAAATTGATGAGAATTTTTTCTCTTCCACTGGAAACTGGAGGTCCACAACTTATAATAAAGTGTAAACAAATATCAGGGAACACAAGAACAAGCTTTGGTCTCAAAAGGTAGCATAAAAAGTGACAACATCTCTCTTAATTCAATTGTGTAAAATGTATGAGGTGCTGAATGGGGTAGTTGTCAGCCTTCATGAGAAAGCTTTATCATGGTTCAATTAATTGTCAATTAAGTTCAGTTAACTGATTATTAGATTGAAGCAATTCAAGAAATTTTAAAATACTTTTAAAATATAAATCCAGTTTGTTTCTAGAAATCCATGGCAAAAAGTTCTGATTCAGAGAAAGAAAACAATTTCTAGTATACACATTAGTTCAAAAGTTGTTATTGAAAGCAGATGGTGATGTGAACTCTAGCTTCTTCATAAACTACAGTTATTGCCTGAAAATAGAATATATAAATAGCAATGTTCATGAGGCATTTTTTTACTCTGAATGAAGCCTACATAATTTTGCTTGCATTCAGAATTTTTACTCCTGTTGGCATACTAGACATTTTATCTTGATCATAAAAATATAGTGGGAGAAAGTAAGTAATTTTTCCAATCCAGGTAGCATATAAACTGGCCTTCTGTTTAAGACCTAATCATAAATACAGCTACATTCTTTCACTGTGCAATTTCTTTTCACAGTTCATTAATTGCAAAGAGACAACTTGAATGGTGAGTTTGCAATTTTATGATAGGGTCCTGTAAGGCCACGAGGGAAGGATCCACTTTTATGTGTTCATCTCACTAATGATACGTTAGGGAATAGAAAGGTGAATATCAAGAGCTAAGAAGCTGAAAACACTTTTAAAAAGGGGCAGTATACACCATACTGTACTTTTGGAAGCAACAAACCTGTCTTTAATTTTTACTACTTATTTTTCATCTCTGAACAGCTGACAACAGGCAAGGATAAAGATTCTCTTATAATAAAAAGGAGCATGAGCACACCAGAAAACTATTTGACCACTTTTTATTTAACAAATTTTAAAAAAATATTTAAAGGTGTTGAGAATGGAGGTGTGAGGGTAAAATAAGGTATATACAACAACATTTCTTATCTATTCATTGCTTTTGCTTAATGCAATCAGGAAAAAAAAAGACTGCTGTGCCTGTCTATTGAAATGTCTTCTTGAAAAGCCCAAACAAAAGACTTGAAAGTAAAACTTGAATGCATAATGTTAGTTTGTTTGTAAAATCTTTGAATCACATTTTAATTGTAATGAAAGTTTTACTATGAAAACCAAAGTGATGTAAGAGCATCATCAGAAAATGTTACCAACAGCTAAAACATGAGATGATTTAACATTTTCTTGTTTGTTACACACCTTCAAATATACAAGGTTATGTCTACTAGAGATCCAGTATTTGGCTGTATGACATGCCTGATATGCCAAAATAACCAAAGCTCAGGTATCTGTAAGGATGGAGGCTCTATTTAAGGTGAAGGTTCAAAAGGAGAATTCAACACTGTTATAGTTAATGAAAATCTGGACAAAAATCTGGACAGACAACTTTGCCCATTTAAAACATGGCTACTCATTTCAGAATATAACAAGAAAAGAAATTAGGTTAATTCCACAAAAAACTATTATTTGGCTATAGATTTCATTAGTCTCTCTCAAAGAGTCCAAAGTGACAAAAACTCAAAAACTCAAAAACTGTAAAAAACCCTACCTACTAATAAGATATGCTTTTGATATGGCTCAGGAGTGCAAATCTTGGGTACAGTCAGAGCACATGCTCAAATGTGGAAAATCACTGTGTTCTTTACAGAACTACAGTGCCCAAAAGCTGGAAGAGAATTATAGAAAGTACTAAATTATACTACCTTGAATTGCCTCAGGATATCTAGAATAACTGAAATAAAAACTTCATGAAACCATGTAGACAACATTCAGCTTTGAAGTCCTCAGCCAGACACAGGTGCAACCTCCTGCTATTGAATTCTGACCTCAAGCCAAGTACTTTGAAACAATTGCTTGATCACCATAACCCAACCTGATGGAAAAAGAATTATTCTAAAGCAAATAACATCCATCTACTGCAAAATTGATTTGAATTTCAGCATGGGTGCCCTCCCTCTGTTTTGTTAAATGGCTCTCAAAAATAATTCAATAAAGGAAGCTTTTCCAAACATATTAAAGAGGAAGGTTATTTGTTGTAGGTTGTTTGGGTGGTTTTTGGTTTTTTTATTTTGGTAATAAAATTTTCAAGATTAATTTATGGCTGTACATTCTAAATTCTAAGCTAATACCTTTTCTTGAAACCCCAGTAATCTGGAAAAAGAGGAGATGGCTGCAAGAGACTCAACTGGAGATAAATTAACTGCTAACTGAGACAGAGACATCAGATATTCTGTAACTAATTTCTCACCACTGTCTATAACAAATGAAGGTTGCATAATACAACATATTAAGGGCTGTTGAATCCCAATAGCAATATTTTTTGTAATATTGTCAGGTTATTTTTACAAACCCTGGGAGTAAATGGTGAAATACGTAAACTTGCATTTTTTTATTAATTCAGCCATAAGTGGAAAATCTTTTGAATTTTTTCATAACTGACATTAAAAAAGATCAGTAATCATCTCATATGCATTTATCCCAGAGATGGTATTCAGAGAGAACTAAACAAGTTAATGCTGCTATGGTGTAGCTAGCACAAAAGAAAGAAATCTTTATAAAAGGTCTTTAAAAAGAAATTACCTCTAATACCTTTCTTGTATCAAGATTTACGTTTTGAAAAATAATCTTTCTAAATTAAAGTTGGTTACTAATACTAAAAATCCATAGAAAGTTCAAGTTAGTGAGAACTTTTCTCTAAAATCTGTAAGGAAAAAAACAGTGAAAATGCATTTGCTATTGAATGAGTAAACTCAGAAACTTTCTTAAACTAATGGTCAGATTTATTGCTATTTTAGAGATGCTTTATATTTGATTTTCTGTGTTCTAGTTCTTAGAACAGATCCTAAGCAAACACTTTCAAACCTCATTTACCTGGCCAAGCTGTGCTATATAAGATTAAGAAGTGATAGAAAGGAAACCAATCCTACTATCTCCAGGTTATGGACAACCTGTTACTGTTGCTCTCCTCAGTGATTTAACCAAGACTCAAAGATACATTCTCCTACATGAAAATTCTGTAATCTCTCATGAAACCTGATTTCCCCTGGAAAGAAAGCCTGTAAGGATTCTCATGTGAAAAATGTTCTACCTTTAACAGCCTTGGAAGACCTCAGAATTTTTATATGCAGTTTAAAATATTTGTCATCTAATGAGCTTTAACAGTCCCAATATGTAGGATGAATTAGTAAACAGTGGGAAAAAGAGACACTCTGAAAGCAAATGTAAGTGCTGGACACCCATCACATTTGTAATCTACTATGACACAATAAACTAAAGGCTAATGGCTACATCTATTTGAAGAAATTATATTTCAATCATGATTTAATTTAAATGGATATACAAAGCAAAAATAGTCAATGTAATAAAACTCATGCATAAAGCAAACTATAACCTATTAGTTCTTAAACTGTCTGGAGTACTGGACAAATCAGTATTAATAAATTTTGAAAGAAAATACTTTATGTAGCAAAAGGTATAATTTGCAAGAAACTCTGTTACTACCAGGCACAAGCAATTATTATGGGATCATTAAGGAACTGAACTAAAATAATTTTAAAATACAGACAGTACATTTGCCTTAGTTTTCTTTCTGATTTGCTGAGGACTACAAATATAAGTATGTAGAAGATCTTCAGAAGCATGTCTAGGAATGGGTTACAGAACTTTGGAATACCTATTGGCCAACATCTGAATCTCTCTCAGTTACTTCAGTGAAATCCCTCTCTCTAGCACTGAGATCTCTATTAGGACTTAAGAAAAAATGTAACCTTGACATAATGGTCTTGACCATAATGCACATACTATCTGCAAAAAGAGGCAAAAATATATTGAGATGCCATGGAATCTAATCAGAAACCTGTTTTTGAATGTGGTTAAAGTTTGAACCATAAATTAGACCAGACTGGTAGTGTGCATAGAAGATACCTTAGAGATTAGGATATTCCACAGTCTAAGACACAGAACGGGGTCTAGAGCAAAAAGAGGCAGGGCTCAAGTAAAGTCAGGTAGACTAAGCAAATTCTGAACTGCAGTGAAAGTACAGGTAAGCAGGAAGATATAGTTGTGTATTTGGCATTAACATCCACATCCTTCTTCCTCATCAGTACCACAGATCATGACCTTCTAGTGAAAGATGAGTGTCAAAGCATAACAGGAATATTCTCAAAGAAATTTCAGCAAAGACAATAACTAAACCATTAAGCTACAGCATTGGTAAGAGCTAAAATAGCAGGATTGCTTTTTCCCTTAACTGAGGTGCAGATAGATCCCATTTTCAGTGGAGCCACAAGTGAAGTAGTGCAATCTCCAAACTGACTGTGAACCATTGGAAAAACTTCACAAGGTTTTCTGTCTTTTTACATGGAACAGTCTAGTCTCAAGACACAGTCTGTTTGACAAATACGTCATTTTTTTTTGTCAGCACAGAGAATCTCCTCAGCACTTCAGAAGGAAGGAATACCATGTTGAAGAATCTGGAATCTTCCCAGGCAATCTTGCCACAATAGGCTCAGTTTTGCAATTAGAACATATTTTTTGCAAACAATTCAATACATTTGGAATACATTCTATCTATCTATCTATCTAGTTACTCTCTTTCTTCCCCACCTATATATAGTTCAGCTTTCCCAATGTAATTTACTGAATCCACACATTTCTCTTAAGTAGCCCAAATCAAAATTATTTTTCAGAGAATACTATGCTCCAAACAGGAACTTGAGTCAGTACTTTTTTTCTATTTTTTTTTCCAGTTTTCATTTAGACTCAAGCAGAACTGAAGGAAATTCAAGCAAAGTCTGATAGCTGATTCCCCCACTGAAACAGACTGCACTGGAAAACAGGATACAAAAAATCAGAGAGGTGATATAAGAGGGTAGGCCTGTAACAAAGTGTCATAGCCAGTGAGAGATGCACCCCTTAATTCCTTATTCCTGCAGGCACCAACTCTGTCCCCAGAAGAGCATGTAATTTTTTCTTAAACTTCTTAATCTGGAATTTGAGCTGTGGAGATGGTGGTAACCTGGCAGCACTCATAGGAGCACAAACTGTGCCAGCACTGTACCACGGGAGAGAAAAATCACAGCAGTGAGATAAAATTCCTGTAACTTTTACTCTCAGACAAACCTGTATCTCCAGAGCAGTCTAAAAGTACCCCAAGACATGACAGCAAAAGGCACCCCAGGGGTGCCTCTGGCAGACAGAGCTGGAGGCATCCTAACAACTTGCCTTAGGCAGAACAGCCCAGAGCTCTTCCCAAGGAAGAAACAAAAATCAATGATATGGCCAAGCCTTCCCCATTAACTAAAGAAATCTTTGGGGATACCCTTTTCCCACTGGACAGATTCTCTGATAATGTCTGCAAAATCTTTTAATTCAAAAGTTGCATCTCAACCCAAGTCACACAGCAAAGTCTGCATGAACACACTCTGGTGAAATCAACCCCACACTAAAGCAGTCACTGCTGAGGCACAAAACCTACTAGTCAAACTGCTCTTTTGAAATGGCATCCCAAAATAGTACCTCAGAAAGAGATATGTTTTGAAGAAAAATTCTAAAATAGCAGACAATATCCAACTCAAGTAAAGAAAAACTAAACAAAGAATCTAGCTCATATTTCTTCTTGGGTTTTGGGTTGTTTCCCTCACACATCCTAATAAATGTGAAAAAATCCACACACAAACAGAACACAGGCATTATGTGAAACAACAAAAGCAATGGTTACACATCAACTTTACACCTACCTATCATGACTGCAGAAGTTTAACAAGGTAATGATGAACCTGAGAATTACTAAGATTTATAAAGATATTAATCTCAGTCTTCTTACTGTTATAAGCCCATACATAAAATATTGGTCTCCCATTTAACTTCATTTTGCAGATGAGAAAATAAGCTCTTACCAGGTTATTCAAAAGCTTTCATATGGGCAGACACAAATGTATTTTTTTTAACATTCTTACTGATTTTTTTTCTGAAAAAATCCATCACCTAATCATGACAAATAGCATTTATTCAATTACAATTCTCTAAAAGTTACACTTTACCAGTCCTCAATATGGCACAGGAACAACAAAAGATCAGCAGCCATTAAGATATTGCAACAAACCACATTTATTCTGCAGGTCTTAGATCAATCTGAAACGTGTAGTGCAACAATAACGTGTTGGATGTTTAGCTCAAAACTTTGATACCTATTTAAAATAATTAATTGCAAATTTAATTTCTACTATCCCAAATAATTTTTACTTGTGTTAACACTGTAACCATTCAGTGTGCCTCTGTGAATGTGCACATAAATTTGTGCACACATATGTGTTTGCATATGTATACATACAATGCCAAATTTAAACACATTTCATTAAACATCTTGATTTTTATGGCCTGTTAGCAGCAGTTAAACAGATATTTTACCTGTGACATGGTTTTGAAATAGAACAAGTATTTCTGTATTCCTTGGAACCAATAAAAATACACAAACTATTTTCTTCATGGATATATTCACTTCAATGCACAAAACCCTTCCACTGGTCCATTTATTCCATTAGTCAGTGGCTTAAATGATGCATGAGGCTTTCAGCAGTGAAGTGAATGTCATTCTTAAGGTCCCAATAAAAAGTTAAACAATATAAGAACCATAACTCAATACTGAGAAATATCTGCAAATAAAAGTACAACTGTAAATAGTACATTCAAGTTCAGCCTGACAGAAAAGAAAGCAATTTCTCCTGCTGGCATTAGGGCCCAATTCAAATCAGCATTTAAGAATGTGTTTATTAACATTAAGCACCAGCTTTAATCAATACAATTTTAGTTTAGGCTGATATGCTTTCTTGAGATAGGGCCTCAATGATTAGAAGAGGCTCGATTGCAAAGGCAGCAAAACAGTCAATAGTGCACTGGGAAAATTAAAATCTACAAACTTGTTTCAGTTTTAACAACTGGTCAAATAAGGTACGTGCAAATTCTGAAAGACTAGACTTTCTTTGTCAGTGCTACACTCCAGAATACTACTATAAAATACTTGAGTTTGATCTCATTTTCTCTGTGCTTCCTAGCAGAGCTGCCAGATACATTGAGTCACTCATCTAATTTCTTCAATCAAACAAATTATTTTTCCAATTAAGCTGCTCCATGTAATCAAGAATAGAAGTAAATGATGTGAGAAATGTTACAGCACCTGTGACTACCAAAAATAGAAGAGGGAATAAGTGAGCATACTGCTTCTGTGCTTCCTCTCTCCTACTCCAAGAGATCTGGCCAATTCCAATCAAACACTAAAGGCATCAGTAAGTTCTTAAAAAACTGGTGAAAATCTGTGGCAGTGTGACTAGCCAGACCACAAAAGGGACAGCAGCAAAAACAAGCAGATGCTCTTATTAATGCCTCCCTTGAAGCAAAGGTGCCTTGTGAGCTCATTAGTGCTCTGGTCTGTTGGTCCTGCTGCTTACCCAGACAGCATCTACAACACCTGGAAACAGCCTCAGCACAGCAGTGCCTTTTGCCATCCAGCTGTTATGGAACAAAGTAAAAGCAGCAATGCCAAGGGATAAGTGAAGATAAAACCTATAAAACAACTGAAAATTATTTCATTCCTTGAACAGGTTTTGCTTTGAAAAGCCACGCTGAGTTTTATATATAAGGAACTCTGGGCCTAAAAATCAAAGCAGCTGTACTGTGCTACATCACTACCTTCAGGAACTGTCACCTACATACTCAGAAGGCAGCAAGTGAGGCTATTCTCTCAACCCTGGGACCAGACCTCATACTCAGAAGAGCAGTGGTAAAGTGGTAGGGCAAGCATTTCCTAGTCCCTGCAGATAGAATACTATTTACTTTTGCTCTCATGGTAAAGAGAGGGGTAAATCTCTCTCTTCCCCCATTTAGGATTTGGCACTTCATAATAGAGTGTTGGTACTGTTCTCATTTGTTTGCATGGGGACCACTTCTTCTTAAAGGAATTAATTTCTCATTTAAATATAAATATTCATGGGAGGTCAGCAACTGTGTTAGCACCAAGCAAGTTCTATCCAAAGAGCAATAGAAAAGCCTGCCTTTGTCACCCTGAGCTGAGCAAGGCCTGTTTAGAAAAGTACTTCAGCCCACTGAGCTGGGCTATTCTTCTAATTCACATACCCATTAGATGTTGCTTTGAAGAACTTTCTTTTGTCTTCCTCAATAGTCTCATTACTTAGATGTCATAATCAGATGTACACCCTAGAGACACAGTTTCAAGACAAGAATTAATACATTGTCTCATCTATATATTTCTCTCCCTTTTGAGTCTTTCATATGAAGCCATGTCAGAGGACAATTCTATGCAAATACTAATTATCTCCTTAAATAAAAGCATACAAACAAAAACAACAAAAAATCAATTTCAAATCAGATATTACTAATTTTTATAGTGTTAGACAATTAAAAATATTGCAGGCCAATAGTATGAATTTCAGAGTATATCTTGTCCTTTAAAAATATCGCTCCAGTATTTACAAGGTGGTACAGAGTATAATCAAAGCAAAAGTTTTTGACAGTTCTTAGAATCCTTGTATTAAACAAAATCTGAAACAAACAACAACAACAAAATAGACAAAATCCTGGTGTCCTTGCACTGCACAGAAAAACTTCAAATCTGCAGGAGTTTCACATAATCAGTTTTCCCAGTTCAGTCTTAAATTATAACATGGGGCATACACATATACAAAAGCAATAGCTGCATATAAACAAACTATAGTTCCTTATTTCCTCTGCACTGTACAAACTACACACATCAAAACAGACTACTTTTGAATAGAAAATACATACATATATATATATATATATATTTATAAAACACAAGAATATATATATATAAGTATTACACTTCAGGCTCAGGAAATCAGCTGGAGGTTTCATGAAGTGCTCTGTTCTTCTGCAGTACTGTATTTAGTTCCTGAATCACATTTGATGGCAATTTACTATCTAGTTCCAAAGTAGTTTTGCTTGCTTTGCTTTTGTTTTTCTTCAGTGTCTTATGTGATTTTTGATGTAATTCAGTCATCCCTGAGCCAGCATCATCCTCAGAAATCAAGTTTCGATGTTTTTTGGCATGATTTCGGAATTTCTCCTCCTTTCTTTCCAAACATTGTGCCACAATAGATGCTTTCTCTTTCAAGTTTTTTCTTTCTTCCAGAAGTTCATTATCATGATGTTCAGCAAATCTTGATTTTCCAGTCTGTAGTACTATATTCTTACCAAACAAGCAAAAAGAAATAAGTTCATTCGCACCATATTAAAAATGTTTAGATTAGAATTTTTGCTCATTAGTTCACATATATTTTAAAGAAATAAAAATTACTCCAGAGCTGAGACAGTAAAGTCAGTTTTAAATTACCACATTTGTCCTATTATCATTTAGTAAGCATTTTTAGTGAAAAAATTCTCAACTACTGATACTTCTGAAATTTACATAAATCATGCACCATGCCAATGAAGAAATTTCTTTTCATATAATCACAACTTGATTTTTCATTCTACCACAGTAGACTAAATTTTAGTGTTTTACAGAAGATCCATATACTCTTAAAGACTTAGAATTGTTTGATGGAATGAATACAACTGTGTATATTGCAGTTTTGATAATATAATGACTGAGCAACATGAATATATGAGAGACAATTTTAAACAATCACATAAACATTTTCAGCAGCTATTAA
This sequence comes from Oenanthe melanoleuca, assembly GCF_029582105.1. Lineage (NCBI taxonomy): Eukaryota > Metazoa > Chordata > Aves > Passeriformes > Muscicapidae > Oenanthe > Oenanthe melanoleuca. The sequence continues at coordinate 48,945,960 of NC_079337.1, read as the reverse complement.
ATACTAACTGATATGTTAGAAAGACTGGCTTCTTTTTCAATTTACATATTAGTGGGCTGTTTTCAAGTTCTTAAGCTATAGAAAATTAAAGATAAACCAGATGCTACATCTAAATTTGCATTATTGTGTTCTGGCTACTCAGTTGGTGGGGCAATAGGTAGAATATTCCTTTTGTGCAAAGGCATGGTAATTCTAAAGGAAAATTAGGTCATGGAATACTTCTTTAATATGTGGCATCTTTCTTGACAACCAGAAGGTGGAGAAAGCTGAGGGAGACTTTGGGTCTTTTTGTATTTCCTGTGTGGAACTTGTTCAGTTTGACTGCATTTTTATGGCTTTATTTATCCACAGCATATAAGCAGCTTGTTCCTTGGAATCTTAATACCTCTTATATGTTAAAACAAACATTAAAAACTACTCAAAAACCAGGAAGGAGCTAGTTTAGATACACAGAATGGTTTGGGCCTTCTTGCAAGCCTTTCTTGTATGATCTATTACTGTAAGTCAGTGAGCTATTTGATCATGCTTGAAATAAAAGGGTTTTCCTCATTCCTCAGTCTTCTTGTATTTTGAAATAAAATCAAATACTTATGGGAGACACATAGCAATATATTTCTATTTCAATTAAATAATTCTATATGAGAAATATGCATTTTCTAAATGCATTATAGTCATGTGCAACAAGTGGTGCAGAAATAACCAAAATGTTTTGGTTCTATTTGATACTAGGATTCTTAGTTATTGAGTCGTTCAAAACTTTGGTATTATACATTTATCTTGCTAACACACAATAAAACTGCTTCCAATGGGGAAAAATCAGACATATATTTCAGCAAAAAATATTAATATTACACTCAGTTTATAGGTATCTTTGAGCTTATAGTGATTTGGGGCTTTTCACCCAGTCATCTTTCTCTCACAAAGATAGCACTTTTTTCAGTGTTTGGAAAATTTCACTCTCTTTTCCTGCCTGTATAAATTGATGACATTTCTACTACAAGTTACATACTGATCTGTAAACCGACCTCCACTAAACCAGCATCTTTCAGAAAATGCTTCTTCCTCGTATTACTTTCTAATGCTTTAAAACTGAGATTCTTGCATGCTGGAGGAGTACTCAGATTTATGGAAAGACTGAAGGCATGGCCTCACAATGGTACATCTTTTTTTTAAGTGACTGTTACACTGTTGTACAATATTTTCCTTAATAAACCATATCATATACATACTTTCTACCACTATTTTACTGTTCATTCCAGTTTTAGCTTTTCATGTTAAAAAAGCGTTAGTTTTTATTTTTCATTATGTATTTTTGTGTTAACCTTCCTAAAGTACGCAAATACCTTTTGCATAAAAATTCTCTAGATCTAGTCATGGCATAAATAATAAAGATTGTAGATTTCTGGTTTTAAGTATAAATGCAGGCCTCCTCAAAATTGCATTGTACAAAACATTAGAGTCTCCCCTAATAAATTATCCACAAAAAAAAAAAAATAGAAATGCATACAGTACTAAAAGGCATTAAGGATTTTTAATCACGAAGCTCAAAATCCAATAAAACTTTTATCCTAGAATGTCTAAATTTGCAGTCATCTCAAAGAATGTACTAGAGGTTTTAAATGTACTTGCATAGAGAACAGGTAAGAGACCCAGCTAAGGGTTATGAAATTTTTTGACTGATAAGACCTATGATTTACTTTTATGAAAACAGTTTGAAAATACAAGCGCCAGAAAGAACTCATTAAACATTGTAAAAATGCTTTTTGAGAGAAGGTTAAAAAGGACAAATTAAACACAATACAAAAGTTTGTAAACAAATTACAAAATTCATATATTCACATGGTTTTATACTCTTGTAGTTAGGCAGAGCAGAAACTCTTTCTGGAAGAAAGTGTAACACAAGATGGAGTTGTCTTTTGCATAAAGCACTATGCATGCCTTCCTTTTGCTTTTGGTTTACTATGGAAAAAGTCAACTTTACCACTCTGTACCTGAACCACCATCTCAATTAGTGACCCATACTAACTCCTGCTTTCAAAATGTTCTAAAATGTGCAAGAAATTATACTGCTCAGTCAGAGTACCAAGCTGTTGTTTCAACAGTTACTGCTGCAGTCAGGCTAGTTACCACTACTATTCCCAAGCAGAAAAGTGCCTCCACTGATTCATCTCAGTTGGAAGCACAGCAAGTAATTTCTCTCCACAAACATCAATATCTCTCTGTGGATACCAGAAGATAATCTCAAGCTAATATGATAAGGTTCAGAAAAATCACTCGTGCACATAATGTAGCAACAAAGACTCAGCCTATTCAAAGACTGTAACTAAAGCCTCTTAATTCTTCTTTGAGACTAATAATGGTATAACTTAAATGTATCAAAGTTAGTTCCATCTGAGCTTTTCCATTATATTCACAGAGCAGATAATTAAAACAGTGCAGATATTTTAGATGGAAGAAAATATATTGTAAGAGATGCATGCAGGACAGTTTTCAAGGATCTTACTAAATAAAAAACACATACTGTAATAATGTGCATAATATTTCCAGCTAAAAGTCTTATTTACTCCTAATGAGCAATCTCTACTCAAAAAAAAAAAAAAAAAAAACAAGCACAAATATAAATCCATTATTATTTAATGAAGAGCCAGAGAGGTTATGCAAGTTGAGACTACAATAGCTTTTTTACATTAAATTGTCCTCAACAACAATTTTGTCCTTTAATGACAAAATATTGGAAGAGGCATTGATAATAAGAGCATCTGCATTTTATATTTATCCAGCTCTGAGGAGTTGATTATTACTGGACTGCTTATCACAGCATTGTGGTTAGAAGTTCTACAGTAAGTTTAAATCCCACTTACTTCTGTATTCCCTTTGATTTTGTAAGTGTTCTTCTCCTGATGAATTGGAATTAGTGGTAAGCCTCTGATCTTTGGACTTTTAGTTATGGACTGTTTTCTTGCTTTTCCAACAGGTGGCCATATATCTGCATGCTGAAGAACAAAATGATTCCTTATTTTCCATGTGGAATTTCATAAATATACAAAATTCTTTGGTATGTAAAACTCCCTTGGAAAAAGCTATACACTGCACATTACCATGCCCTCCTCTTGTGGTAGAAGAGGAAAAACACTGTGATGCTTAAATTTATGTTAATATTTCTTAAGTGCTGCAGGATGTTGAATGAAAGGAACCAAAATATCTCTACATAATTGTCATGTATTAAACATTTTCCTTCCTTAATATTATTCTCATTATCCTCAAAAAAAAAAGAAAATATTATGAATGTGGCATACATATTGACTTGTTTCACAATTTCTAAAATTCACAGAAGCATGCTTGCAGGAATCCCAACACAAATTTCTGAAATAAGATAAAATTACCTCAATGTGCAAGCATTTCAAAATGTGTTTTGTGTTGAGGTTCAAGACCAAAGTGCAGGGTACAACACCTGGGTCACAATTCTGGGCAGTGCTGTAGGCTGGGGCAGAGTGGTTGGAATGTGGAACCTGCAGGTGCTGTTTGGGAACTGCTGAGCATGAGCCAGTGTGTGCCCAGGTGGCCAAGGAGGCCAATGGCATCCTGGCCTTTGTCAGAAATAGTGGTCAGCAGGACCAGGGCAGGGATTGTCCCCCTGTACCTGGCACTGGTGAGACCACACCTCAAATCCTGTGACCAGTTCTGGGTCCCTCGCTACCAGAAAGATGTTGAGGTGCTGGAGCCTGTCCAGAGAAGGGCAGTGGAGCTGCTTGATTCCAGTTTTTTTCCCAAAAAGGGTGATTAGACATTGCAATGTCACCTGTCACCATCTCTGGAGGTGTTTAAGAAAAGACTCCATGTGTCACCATGGTCTGGCTGACGAGGTGGTGTTAAGTCATGGCTTTGACTCAAGGATCTCAAAGGTCCTTTCCAAAGTAATTGATGATGCAATTCTGTGAAAATTTGTATTAATAATTTAGAGAAAATAATTGCTGAACCTATGATAACAACATGTGTTATCCAAAATATAATCTACAAATAGGCAGATCTGGTTTCAACAGTTGTCTTTGCTTTAGCTCGACTGAAATAGGTCAATTTTAAGTTTCACTCTGAGTGAAAAACGACTGGGAAGAGAAGGGAAGTAAAAAAACCATAAATTACTTACTGAACATTTCAAATTTGAGAACATGAGCTCACAGTCCTGGGGTAATGTTAATGAAAACCAGAAGGAGAGATTTGAGGACAAGGCATTTCCAGACTATTTTAATGAAAAATCATCAACATGAGATTCTGTGAATCAAAGAGAACGACCAAGGCCCACAGCTAAATCAGCACAATTTCGAAGGAAACTGGCAAGCCAGGACTGCAAATTCATGAAGCAAGTCTCTCCAAGACTGTATTTAAAAATACAGTTGTGGAGCTATGATCATACTTGCAGATGATCTGCAAGTAAAAACAGCATTACCATTAAAAAGCCATCAGAATCAGTGATCATCCACTCATGATGGCTGACTAGAAATTGGAAGCCTTGGTTCCAAATTTAGAAAAAGTATTTTATAGACTTGTATCTAGATGGAGTAAAAAATTCTCATGCATGGTGTGACCAGGGTGACGCAAAAGTCTGTGATAAGATTTCTCTCCAGTGACCATTAAGAACATTTTCTTCCAATAAAATGAGAAAGTATTATGTGAAAGAGCAGCTCTTGCCAACCAAAATCAGTTTATTGTGGATCAAGATACAGCAAACAAACGCAATCCAGAAAGTGATGGAGAAACTTTAATCAGCTTCTGAAGAAAACTGTCTGCCTTAATTCCCAGCAAGCCTAAGGAAACCATCCCTGTCAGTTAAGCAGCCTGATTTCCCTCTTGGGCCTGTAACATTTCTTAAAATAGAACTCTGAGAAAGTATATCAGAAATACTAGCAATGTATTAGGCCACATAAAAAATGTATTTATTCATAGTTTTGACCCCTCTGTTCAACTGCACCTCAAGGTAGTATAATATACCTCCAGCTGATCAAAGGCAAGGAAACTGGAAGAATACTGTTGTGTCCATCTTCATACCAATTAATTACTTCGAACTATATGCTATGCATGCTCTTAAGAGATTTTGTACAGAACTATTATAGAATTCAAGAATCAGGCTTTTCAGGATGGTTTGGCATAAAACTAAAAGAAACATTGATCCTACTTCAAAACACTTAGTATGTACCAGGTTGAAATGGAAGATTAATAACCTCTGGGTTAACTTGATCCCCTGTATCAAAGTACTTTAGTCACTAGATTTCAGCAGTATCTACACTTTGTTATTTATTGTTATTATTCTGCAATATTTATACTACAGGAATAAATACTATCAGACAACAGGAAAAAAAATAGCAAGAGTACTACAATCTTATTGATATTAATTACTAATAAAGCTTTACTGTGCTCAAGACTGAGAAACACAGTAATATTGGATTATGTCCCTTTTAATAGCACAAGATCATTAAATGTCAATGTCTTAATACTTCAAAACCAATTTTACGGTATTTTTCAATTCCCAATCTAAGTTATTCCACTGGCAAAGATGTGCTGCCTGCAGTCTCTCTAACATCTATTCAAACACAGTGACAACATAAACAGTAAAAAACCAAGCTGACTTCCCTGAAGATGGCCTCAACTTGAAAATTCTAACTAGAAATAACCTCAGTTGACATTTACAGTTTTCTGGTTTAGAAATGGGATAATGTGGCAATAATTGTCTGCTGCTGTATGATACAAGACTTTAGAGCTCTTATAGTAAGCTTTACCAATGTGAGGCATTGAATTTTTAAGGAGATTTTCTCTGTAATGAACTAGTAGATTGCAATAAGGACAATACACTAAATCTACATTATTAGCACATAATTTCTCATGTAGTTTATAGACTGACACATTTGCTGATGTCCAGAACACTGGCAAAAAAAAAAAAAATGTCCAAAATTTCCACAAAAAAATCAAGCCAAACCAAAAAACTCTTTTAATAATGTATTGTTAATTCATTGCACTATTCATTCATTGGAAAAAAAAAGTTTTAAAAATAATAGTATGAATTTGTAGCAATTTTTTTTAATGTACATAAATTTATTTATTTTTTTTTCTGTTAGGAAGAATTATCCTGGACATTGAGCAATGGCTCCCAGTTTTTTATCTATATTGTGAAAGGAACATTCTACATCTGCCTGAGCAGAATCCTAACAGACTGTCCTTCATTGTGATTTTATGTCAAAAAGACTTCAACAGTTACCAAGCTTGCATGAGTTACTTCTAAGTTTCCTATATCAATAACCTCTGAGCCTATTTGCTGTGACACTGCTCATGTTATGCCCATGAGATGTATGCCAGCAGTTTCCATAGAAACAACAATAGTCACTTCAGTTAGGGGAGCTGAGTAAGACAAGAATTTGGAAGTCTTTCTTTCAAGGCATGCATTATACTTCTAGCACTACTATCTATGCAAGTCAGATTCTGTTTTAGAAAGCTGCTAAGTCTGTTATTCAACAGTCTTATGCTCAGCCTACCTTATACAACACAAAGCACCCAGGTAATCATAAATCTAGCAATGTTTATTCACAGTGATATCTTGCAAAGCTCCTTGAATATCATGGGAAAAAGAAAAATATGACACAGATACAAAATCCTGTTAAAACCTTAAACTATGTTCCAGGCTCCTGTCAAGCTGAATTCTTCCCATCTCGCTTACTTCCACTTCTCCAATGTAAATATTAAACTTCATTTCCAAGAATGTGTTATATGTCACTCAAACATATACCCTCCTTACAATGTAGCAAGAAGAGGAATACTTAATTTAGGATAAAGCTTACCCAACACAATGAATAGTCAGTGTTAAGCTAACCTGGACACCAGAGAATAGAGCCATATTGACACAGCTCTTCAACCGGTCTAGTTCACACCACTATGCTTTTAAACATGACACCCTTCTTTCATGACTACTTTAGCAGCATCCAAACTAGTGAGCACTCATGTATTGTGGCACACAGACACACCCTTTAGGCCAGAATTTCACCCACAAGAGCTTTCTGCAAAGGAAACAACTGTCCTTCCGTACCAACCTTCTCTACAATAGAGTGTGGTGGGAAGATGACACCAGAATCTAATATTCTTACTCACTCTCAGAGCACACATAGTCTTCATGGGCTAAGACACATATTTTGGCCTTTTTTTTTTGCATGTAATATTCCAGAAACTTTGGCACTGAACATTATATATAACACATATATATTCAATGGGATTTTCATAACAACAGAATAAGTTACATTTTTTTATCAGATTAATACCTGTGCCATAAAAATGCTGATCATCCACTCCATCTGCACATCTTGTCCATCACAACATATATACCTAGAACACAATACATAATTAATATGGAAAACAATGGAGACTCCTGTTACAGATAAACATACTAAAGAATAGCTATCTAAACTATTTCAAATACTGCTTATATTAATTCATGCTGTCTATATTTATCATTAACAATCCCCCAAAAAATAGGAACATATAAACACTTCAAATTATCACTTTACCTACTTTGAAGACAATGACTGTGCTTCATTTTAAGCACATGAACAGGATTAAAATCTATCATTCTATCTTTATGACAATAGTTTGCTCTTCGTTCACAAAAGGAAACCAGACACCTAAACCCAAAATACAAACCAAATGTATCAATTAAGTAAGTTTCTTTACTTTAAAAAACAGAAATAAAATTCAACATGAAAGCAAAATAATGCCCATTAGTTTTCAAATATTCTTATTTTGCAATTGAATATTTCAACAAATATTAGACACTGAAGTTAAATCAAGTGTGCATTTCATGTTTACCTACCACTGATGTTTTTCAGAAAATACTGCAAGTCCCCAGCTGAAAGAAAGAAGATTTTCAAAAATTAGTTCAATAAAAAGGGACATATTCCTCAAACTGCAGAGACTGATTACCTGTATATAGTCCTTTTAATTTGAAAAAATAAAATTAAGTTGCAAAGTCTAAACATGTACTGCAAATCCAGAATAAAGTTGTGGTTTTGAGGATGGATTTTGTTCATTTTCTCACAATTGATTCACAGTTAATGAACTTTCTGTTCTAGAGAAAGGGTTATAGCAAAGCACTGCAGATGACGCTGACTATTTGCCTCATTTTTGCCGTGGTTGTGCTTTCTAAAAGGTGCTGGAAATAAAACTTCCTGGTAAAGAGTCTACTAGAGTGTGGAAGTCACAGAGAGAAAAGAGCTATGCTGGTATTATAAACAAAAGGAATTGCATGGTTTTATAGGGATTTGATAATTGCTAGGAAAACGAAAAGGGAGTGGGTGCACAATGAAGCCTCTGAGGTGAAACAGACACTTCTGGAGATCCAGAAGAGACTTGGTAAGCTCTGTTTTTGAAAGTAGATTAAAAATAAACCTCAAGGCAAAAAAAAAAAAAAAAAAAAAAAAAGCCTGCAAAAACTCATTTACATAATCTTTTTATTTCTATTTTGGACCAATATTTTACTCATTCTGCATTTGAATTAAAAAATTAAAACAAAAGCCACGCAAAAAAACACCAATTTCTTCGTTAAAATGGCTAAGCTTTGAAATTCACAGACCTTTTCGGGGTGTTTTGATTTGACAACTGTAAAGGAAAAGTTCAAGCAGATCTGTTTAAAGGCTATAGCCAACCTAGTCTCCCTCTGGGATAAGATCCTATGTGCATTGTCTCAGTATCTCAAAGCTTTGACCAAACAAGAACTAGAAACATCTGAGAAAAACAGGTGTCATTTTTCAATGTTCTTTTCCTGAGAGATAGCCACTGATGTTTGTAAAGGGCACTGTAGTCTTCAGCTAGCAGAAACATCAAAACAACAAAGATCCTGAAAAAGGAAAATCCTTTGCTGAACAACAGGAACTGCCAGTAAGGGCCATGACTAGCTGTTTTTTTCTTCTCTCATTTTACTTGGCGCAAGGAAAGCGTATCCACCAATGACATGCAGGACATATACCACAAAACTAAGTGAACTAGGATTGACCATATCCACAAGAGATAATAAATGCACTTTAGATTACAAAAAGCCAATCAATAAAGTAATTTCCTAGCACAGATTAGTTAACATGGAACATGAAAACAGATAGAGGGACAGAACAAATAATATTACAGGGGATAATTTAATTCAGCACACTTCAATAGGCTTCTTGACTTTTGCTTGTTCCACAATGTTCAGTGCTACTCTTTAGTGATGATACCACAATACTTTTTACACAGTGATTATTTTCTTTTCTATTCTTACTTTGTTGGTGGCTTCATTTTCTTTTTCACTCCAAGATAAAGCTTCAGAGAATTGACAGGCAACACTTTTTCAGGTTTGTTAGCCTGCAAATAAAGTAAGATTCTAATTATTGTATCAGGAATGTGTCAAAGAGAAAATGCCACATGACTGATTACACAGATCTGTTTCCTCCATGGAGTGCACCCTCTTTTCTAGCGGATCATTAAAATACTTTGTCTCTTTCTTTGCCATTAACAAAGTGTACCAATTGCTATTGCAGGAAGCAGACTGATCAAGAACTTAAGGTTTACATGAAATCACAAAACTGAATAAAGAAGATGTGGTGCTATATATGAACAAAAACTCTTCAAGAAATATAGGAAGATGGGAATTGGGATTGCCCCCTGTTAAATAATCTGTTCTATGTAATCGTGAGAATTTTCTTCAGAGAATGATTTGGGTTGGAAGGGACTTTAAAGATTATCTAATTCCAAACTCCTGCCATGAATAGGAACATCTTTCACTCGTCTAGGTTGCTCAGAGCCTAATACAGCCTGGCCTTGAACACTTCCAGTGATAGGGCAACCATAGCTTTTCTGGGCAACCTGTTCCAGTGCCTCACCACCCTCACAGCAAAGAATTTTTCCTAATACCCAGTCTAAACCGACTCTCAGTCTGAAGACATTCCCTGTTGTCCTGTTGCATTACACTTTTCTAAAACATCCCTTTCCGTCTTTCTTCTAGGCTTCTTTCAGGTACTAGAAGGACACAAGTAGGTCTCTTCCAGGTGGAACAAACCCAGTTCTCTCAGCTTTCCTTTGTAGATAAGGTGCTCCATCCCTCTCATTGACCTGGTAGATTCCCTTGGACTCACTCCCACAGGTCCATGTTCTCCTTCCTGTGCTGGACCCCAGAGCTGGATGCAGCCCTGCAGTGGGTCTCACCAGAGCAGAGCTGAGGGGCAGAATCCCCTCCCTCTTCTGCTGCCCACGGTGCTCTGGATGCAGCCCAGGATATGTTTGGCTTTCTGGGCTGTGAGTGCCAATGGCTGGGTCATGCCCAGCTTCTCATCCAGCAGCCCTCCTGAGTCCTTCTCAGCAGGGCTGCTCTTGACCTGTTTATCCTCCAGCCTGTGTGGATATCATGAGTTGACCCACACTTGATCTTGTTAAACCCTCTGAGATTCTCATGGGTTTACTTTTCATGGTTGTCCAGGCCCTTCTGGATGTCATCCCATCCCCCAGGTGTATCAACCACGCCCTCACCTTGGTGTCATCTGCAAATTTGCTGAAGATGCACTCAATCCCTCTTTCTGTGTCATTAATGAATCTATTAAGTACCCCTAGTCCCAGTAAAGACCTCTGAGGGACACCACATGTCACTGATGTCCATCGAGACTCTGAACCATTGACCACTACTCTCTGGATGTGACCATCCAACCACTTACTTATCCATCTAACAGTCCACTCATCAATTCCTCCCCTCTCCAATTTAGAGAAAAGAATATTGTGAGGGACCATGTCAAAGGCTTTAGAGAATTTCAGATAAATGGCACCTGCAACTCTTCCCTTGTCCACTGGCATAGTCAATTCATTGTAGAAGGTCACTAGGTTGGTTAGGCAGGACTTGCCCTTGGTGAAGCTGTGCTGACAGACTCAAACCCACAATCCCCGGTTTAATCAGTGCTTCATCCATTAGGCCACTGGGACAGCTAAGTCAGGATTAAAAAAAAGCAAATGATGTCTTCGAACAACCCACAGAAATCTCTGGATAACATATCCTGACTCTTACGGGACAGGGGACAGGGAGGGCCATGCTTTGTTCTTCCTGATATCTTCAGAAAGGGCAGCCCAGTGAGTCAGAAGGAATCCACCTGGTTTCTGGAGAACACCAGTATTGGGACTTTAAGAGAAAGGTAAATAGGACAAAGAAATGGGACAAGAGGAATCTCATTAAATTTAACAATGATCTATACAAAGTCTTGAATAGGTGTAGAAAAAAATCCCTTCAATGAGAGAAGTGGGAGACTGTTCTGCTGATAGGCACCTGAGCACGTTGGTAGGTGTCAAGCTGGGCATAAACCAGCAGAGTATCCTAACAGCAAAGCTGCTCTCATTTTCCTGAGTTAGCAGAAGCACAGATGGAAGAGAGTGATTCTCCTCCTTTCCTCATTACTTGTGTGACTGCATCTTTTGGGTCCTTGAGAGAAAAAAGAGAATCAGTAATCTGGAGGGGGTTCAGCAGGGACCTACCAAGACATCTGGGGGCTGGAGCACATGCCCTGGAGGAGAGCTGTCCTAAGAGCAGCCTCCCAGCTCCTACAGGGAAGTAACGAAGCAGATTGAATGAGGCTTTTTATATTGTGAGAAGACTACATCTAAGGACAGACAAACCTTCCTCCATGAGGACAGTCAGGTACTGCAACAGGCTGCCCAGAAGTGTTGCACAATCAGTCCTTGGGGTTTTCGATGACTTTAGCTGATTAAAGCCATGCACAACATGTCCTGACCTTGGCTGCTATCCCTGCTGTGCACAGGAAGTCAGACAAGGATTTCCTGAGGTTCCTTGCTTGCTCTTTCTTGAGCAAACTACCTTTAGTCAATTTGCAGCAGACATACACCCACCCCAGGTATGAGAACTGAATGTGACTGGAAGATGAAGTGCTAAAAGGAAGAAATAAATGTACACTATTACAGAGAAAAACTAATATTTAACACAACACAAAAGCATTCCTTTAGTATTTTTAGGTCGAGTGGCTTAGCTTTCAATTTAGAAAAAGATACACCAAACAACTTAACAAATCTTATCATCCTAATACATAAAGCTACTCCCCAGTGTTTACTGTCCCTGGATTCTCAATTTCCCATTCTGCAGCTTTCAATTCCTAACACTCTAGTGTGGGAAAAAAGACACTTAAGAGAACTTAAGAAAACAACAAAACACAGAACAGTTTTATGGTTGGTATTCTCGAGTAACTTCCTGCTCAAAAGAAGGGTACTGCCAGGATGAAAAAATACCCCTGCAGAATATACTATTAAGTTAAACAACTGCATACTTCTCACAATAATGCACCTTAAGGGAGCCATTCCTTTGTCTGTGAGCTTATCTCTTAGCAACAGGACATTAAAGGGGTAAATTATTTCAGTCAATTAGCACAATATAGTAATTTAGCATACACTATTCATGGAAACTTTCTATGTTTTTGATAATTGCTCTTGAACAAGAGAAACACTGAACAGAATGTATCTCCACCTGCTTATACAAAGTTAATTTGCTATTAAGGAGAATTTATAAATTAATTAGTACATGTGGTCTTATTAACAACAATTTTCCATCTGCAATGTCAAGCTTTCCTACTATTAATTTCAAAATATGACTAAAATAAAGCCAAGATTATTAACGATGGATTAATATCTCTCAAAAGAAAGCAAAACAAACTCATATACTATTTGATCAGAAAGGTATTGCCATTTACATAAAAAAAAAAAAAAAAAAAGGAAAGCCATTTAAAAATAAATGTTCAAAGCAGCTCCTGAGTTGGGGAATTCAATTTTTTATAAATTAGAATGGCTGAAAAAAGGAGATTATAAAATGGTACAGCAATCCTGTCATACATTCTTTCTAAGATACTAATTAAGGTTTTATGGACATATTAATTTATTCTCACATATGTGCCAATTTGAGTTTTAGCACTAAATTATAAGACACTATTTTTGACATTCTGGGATCATTCTAATTAAGATTGTATCCACAGCTACACAAAAAGACACAGTGCATTAGCTTACCTTAAATACAAACTGCATACACTGAAACACACTGTTTTAAGAAAACTCCCAATAAATATTTAAAAACTGAATCCTTCCTGCTATTAATCATGACTAAATTCACCTCTATGGAATTCTGAGGGATACCTAACCTAATTATCGATACTAGTTTTTAGAGGACTGAGAATACATCTGAAAATTGTTGTTGGGAAGCAGGGAAATATTTTGCTAGTGTATTGAGAGGTATTTTTTCCTATAATCTCTTCTATCATGAGATGTGCATGTATAAAAGGCCTATTTCTTGGATTTTTAAGGGGTTTGTGTGAAATACCAAGAAAAAAATGGCATGTATTCACTTAAGTTCCATATTACTTCTGCTGCAGCTCTCTATAGGAGGTTTTAATTTAGTGTCAGCACAAAGCACCCAAACATTGTTCTTATTTTAATTTTTAAAGCTTATAGTAAGGAATAACTGCAATAGCTAAAAGACAAACACACACAAACTCCTTCTAATAACACACCTGTGAAACTGCAAGACAAAAATTTCATATGTCAAAACCAGATTCTAGAAGTTGCCATTTAATATGAGAAATGTTGATCTGTTTTCCTTCCTTCTCTTTTCATATAAAACAGAAAGCTTAATGCAAAGTTTGTTGGAGAGTTTGTCTGCTGTACCTTCATATCCTTATACAGAAGCAAGTTTCCTTCCCGCAACACAAAGTAACGGTCCTGAAATTTGTTTCCAGACAGTAGTTTTGAAGGTTCTTCCTTGTACTTCAGATTGCCTGCTTTCACACTACCTTTCTCATTTTTCTCTACCAAGGAAAAAAGACAATTCTGTTAGAAGATTTTACAACAGTGGAAGCTCCTAGTTTTTAAATATTATTGCATATCAAAAAGCTAAAATTACATGGGTAAAATTCATTTGGTATTATGCTATATATATAAAAATAATGATATTAATTATATAAATATACACACATACATATACACTACATTACATTTCAATACATATTGCATATTAATATATTCTATGTTCATAAGGAAGGCATTATTAAATATACACACCATTATTGTTTTAATTACAGGTTGGAAAAAAGTCTTCTGTGTTTCACTTCTATGATAACATGAAAAATGCACCAATAAACTTTAATTCAAAGAATGTTTTCAGAATATAATGTGTAGTTTTCAGCATATAATGTGTATAGTATGACATGGATACTTTGAATCTCTGTGCTTACGAGAGGCAAAACATTTCAATAAAGATCTGATTTTGTCAAGAGTCTGTCCAGATTTTTTTGTTTCTGTTAAAATACACACAAACTTGCATATATTTGGTAAAATTAATAAAAAACTCAAACAAAATACCACCTCCTGTAGTCAGCTTTATAAAGTATTCAACCTTGTACTGAGAAAGTTTTTTATTTACAAAAGAAAAATAGCAGAGCTATCAAAGGCTTTTAGTGTCAAAGACCAGATTTCGCAGTGGTCTCTCAGCAAATCAAAATCCTAAATAAAATAATGCAAAAAAGTATTACCAGTACATATAAACTACTTCACTACCACTTCTAGGTATTTTTAGGTTTCCTATTCTGCTCAATGCACATACATTTTTTCACTACTTTGTCTGCTTTTCCCAGTAAGTGCCCTTCCCCAGCAAAACCTTCTGAGCACTAATTACAGTCATTGTCATGCTGCTATGACTCATGCATATAAACTGAAACTCAAACTAAAATGGCACTTTAATACTTAAAATGAGGAAGAACAAAGGAAAAGACAATAATTCCTACTGTCTTTATGACAGAACACAGAATTCAGGAGAATTCTGAAGTATTCTTTTCTCCCTGAGGTAAAGAGTGCTGGAATCAGACTGAGGACATGAGAAGAGAGGAGGTAGGCAGATACAGCCTTCTTCTCCATTCCACTAAATACCATTTCATCCTGAAGAGGGAGCCAGATTAACAGGGCTAATAATTCCTTTATCCCCAAACACTACAAGCCTACTATTATGCCATATGTTGGCTTTCACCATCTATTATTTTTAGCTAAGCGTAGGTACCTCCTGTAAGTGATTCATTCATTAGGAAATACAGAACCAACTTGTTTAGGAGACAAAAGCCAAGTACTCAATAGGCTTTTTTAGACTTTAGACCTAGATCATCTGATATCAATACTGTATTATTAAGAAGCAGCACATGAAAAAATATCAAAGAGTAAGAATCTAAATCCAGAATCAATATCTTTCAACAATTAAAATCAGACATTACTTAGAAGTCCTCAGTTATAAATGTAAATATACATGCACAGTCAAAAAACACTGATGTAGTCTCTCTTTGCCAATAAGAATATTTATTTCATGTTCAGAATAGAGTATGAATCCTTATCTACCCAAGCAATTTTTCTTTTTCTTTTTTTTTTTTTTTTTTTTTTTTTTAAGAAAACTATACGAAGTGAGAGTAGCAGGATACTTTATGAGAGTAGCAAGATACTTCCACATCTGTATCAAGCTGGAATACATATATGATTGATACATATGTATCAAGCTGCTTACAGCTTGCAACATGACACAAACTCATACTAAACTTCACAGCACTCCTATGGTAGCAAATCTGTCAAACACTTGATACTTACAAAGATATTAGAATAGACTGAAGGAGGAAAAAAATAATTCTCTAAACTGATGATATTCCATATACTTTAGAAGCCAGCATTTCTTTACGTAAACCTAAAACAACAGGGATGTGTCCTAATCAGAATGTATTTTTCAGACAGAAACTTTACAAAACATGCTAAACTTGCTAGAATTTTGCAACTAGGCAGTAGGAGCACTTAATCCTTGCAGGATTGATCCAGCAATGGTTTAGAAGCTTGCATTTCAAAGAATATCTCTGAATAATAGCCCCTGTTTGCAGAAATCAATACTTACCACTCAAATTATACAACACTGTACTGGAAAAATTTCAAGGACCTATATATACAGACTTTATAGTAAATTTAACAAACAAATAATATTTGTTTTTCTAACAAATAAAATTTTAATATGAGAAATTTTTAGTTAAGGAGAAGAAATTAAGCTGTCCTGTGTAGCTCTTATACCCAAATACAGTGCACACCTTGCCCTAGTGACAGCACTTAAAAGAGTGTGCCTACAACAAGCACAAAAAGCTATTCAATAAATTGTCAGGAATGAGTAACTAAAGAGCTGGAATAAAGTAGAAACTCACCACATATTTGCTGAAACATATCAAAATAAATAAACTAAGTCTTTTTTCCTTGAAAAGGTAAGTTGGTTTCGATAACAGAGAAAACATAAATCTAGACCTCAGTACAAGGTTTGGATCATAGAATCACAGAATAGTCTGAGTTGGAAGGAACCCACCAGAATCATAGAGTCCAACTCTGGGTGAATGTCCCACATGGGGCTCAAACCCACAACCTTGGTGTTATTAAACAACTCTAAGCAACTGAGCTCATCTCAGTTTCAGAATGCGAGAAAATAATTCAAAATGGATAAGATGAGAGTAAGTACATTCTTAATTTTGATGCTATGAATAAGGGGCATGGGAAAAGTTGCACTGACAGAGAAGACTATGATACGTTTCCAAAATGAAATGAGGCTAAAAGAACTGTTTCTTAGGCAAGCTATTGAACCAACATTATTTCAAACAACATTACAGACTCAGGAAGAAAAAGGAGAAAAGTGCTGAGAACAAAAATCTCTCATGTAATATTAACAGAAAAAAAGATTCAGGAATATAATAATTAGTCTTTATTACATAAATCAGGGAAGCATGGAATATTCATGGAATTAAATTATAAACATTATAAACAGTCCTATTAACTTTACTGGAAAGTAGAAGGACATCCATTCACTAAGCTGCCCAATTGTATGGGCTGAATCCACTTAAAAAACTTCAAATCACAGTGGTTGGACATCTGGCCTCAGCCCTATTATTCAGTAACAAGGAGTTATCCACATACAGAGTGTAACAGACAGAAAAGACTGAGGTCTCCCCTTCTTCCTTCAAGCTAGCAGTTATTTCTTGTGCACTTTGAGATGGACAGGCCCACCATAACCATAAGTGCCTTGTACCCTAAACACTGGAACATCCCTTCCCCAGTGACTTCATTTTGTATATTTTCTCATTCTGACACTATGTAGTAATGGATTCACAAGATTATTCTCCCAAGTGCAGTTTGCAGACATCAACACAGTAAGTCTGCAATATGGCAGAAATTTTCATTTTCAAATCACTGAGAAAACCAATATAATTTATTTGATAAGGTTTTAATTATTTTAAAACAAATCTAAAAAACATCAATAAATGTAAAAGTTAGAAGACAGTGTGTCTACATCAAGATCAAACTGAATGGAACTGATGCAAATGACTACTGTGATAGGTTGGGAGAACAAATTGATATAAAATCTAGGAGACAGAAATGAGTACAAATAGCAGCAGATCTCTGTTTTACTACATTTTGTAAATTGACACTGACCTAATACTTATGTGTTCCTTAGAGCAGTGATTCACACAATCCTGATGACCCATTCCCTTTTTTGATTATATCTCAACACATATCTAGTGAGTTGATGCGAGTTCATATATCAAGCTTTTAATGAAGTCATTCATGAAGGCCATTTCTCTCCATTCATTATGTGCTCTCACACATTTATTGACAGTGAAGCCCAACCATAAAAGTCATGAACAGCACACTTGTTCAGGCTCGCTCACATTTGTGAAATATGCTTTCACAGGAACAAAGCATGGTGGAAGAAGACCATTACTTTCAGAAGAATAAGCCAAATACCAAAAATTTTACTTCTTGAAATCAAGGTGAGATATACAGAATGGAAAGATTAACATTTTCATGTGTGAGAAAGAGAGGAAAAGATAGATATATTTGAATGAGTCATTAGATGAAATAAGATGAACATTAAACCAGGCATCAGGTGTTACCATCACATATTATATAGTGATAGCACTATATATAGCACAGGATTTCAACTGCTTGAAAACAGGATATAATTTTTGAATTCCTAAACTTCTACTTCTCGCAAATTACACAGGAGACTTAAGGCCAGGTATTATGTGGGGAAAAAATAGACTGGAGCAATGTGTAAACCATATATTTTCCTTATATACTTGATCTATATTCTAAATGTCAGTTCCCTTTTAAAGACCACATACTCTCCAAATTATTCAGTTGCCTGAGTATGCCATTCAAACAAGAACATAATTCAAATGAGAATGTCACTTGGGAAGGGGCAACCCTGGATGTACAGACAGAGTGGGGAATGAGATGCTGGAGAGCAGTGCCGTGGAAAGGGACCTGGGGGTCTCTTTCCTCCACTAGCCAGCAGTGCCCTGGAGCCAGGAGGGCCAATCCTGCCCTGGGGGCATCAGGCACAGCATGGCCAGCGGGGCATGGGAGGGAATTTTCTCACTCTGCTTTGCATTGGAGCAGCCTCATCTTGAATATTGTGTGCAGTTTAGTGCACCACAGTGTAAGGAGGCTCTAAAGCTGTTAGAAAGTCCCCAAAGGAGGGCAACAAAGATAGTGAAGGGCCTTGAGAGGAAGCCCTCAAGGAGTGGCTGAAGGCAATTGGTGTGCTCAGCCTGGAGGAGACTGAGGGGAGACCTCACTGCAGTCTGCAACTTCCTTGTGAAGGGAAGAGGAGGGGCAAACATTGATCCTTTCTATGAGGTGACCAGTGTCAGCATAACAGAATGGTCTGAAGTTGTATAAGGGAAGTTTAGGTTGGATATCAGGAAAGCTTCCACCAGCGGGTGGTGGGCACTGGAAAAGGCTCCCCAGGGCAGTGGTCACAGCACCAGCCTGAGAGTTCAAGAAGCATTTGGACATCACATGCACTCTCAGGCATATGGTGCTATTCCTGGGGCTGTCCTGTGGTGAGGAGTTGGACTTTGATGATCCTTCTGGGTCCCTTCCAACTTGGAATAGTCTGTGATTCTGTGAAATTAGTTTTGTAGTTTAGAGGCATCAAATTAGATAATAGAAATTTCTATTAGCATACTATAGTTATATAAATATATTCAAATAATATGTCTTGGATAAGAGCAGTTTCAAGCTTCACAGCAGAAGTTCACAAAGGGTGAACTGACTGCATACTCTGTACGCTTTTATATTTCAATGGGAGAGCTTATAGTCGGTAGAAAGAAACATTCATAATCTCTGTGTTTTCATAGGGAGTCAACCTTCTGTAAATCTGTAATTTTTATGAAGTAGCAGTAATTTAGTTGTTCTGGGACACTTTGCTCCATGGAAAACAATTGCCATGGTCATATTTCCATGTAAAATAACTAAGTAAAAAAAAGAAATTACATACCACTGTAGAGATTCACCATGTCTACTGTTAGAAATCTCTTTATTATTAGATATGCAGTGCCAGGCTCTGGTAGTGAACTCCAGTGAAGAACTTGTTCTAGTACATTCTCTGTATAATGCAGAGGACGTTCTGAAAAATGCCAAAGAAACCACACAAAATAGAATTCAAGTAATAGAGAAAACCCAACAATATTGGAGGCCCTCAAGTTATATTTGCCTGTACACAACAAGGTCTCATTGACTTTGAGCTATAGAAAAACACTGCTTTCAAAATAAGACACTTAGGCACTTCATTGACAATAATTTTCCTGGCCATGTTTGCACAGGTAATTAATATAAAATTAAACAAGCAGTAGCCAAATGTTCAGCAACTCTTTTGTACTGTTACATATGCAATGTTAAGACACTAAAGCACTTCTTTCAAACTAAATACAAAAGTTAGGACCTATTACAGGGCATGCCTAAATATGATCAAACAGATCTGAGGCCTTCAGCTATACTGTGCCTTATTGGCCTATGCTCAACACAAAAATGAAACATCACAGCTACCAATTCTCTGCAGTCAAAGAACCAAAGAATTTGGAGTGATCACAGTGAAAAAAAATGCCTCCAACTGGTATGGATTATACTGTCTGTTACTGATCAAAGCATATTGAAACAGACTGCTGGTTTCATTAGATTCTTGTTACTAGAGGGGAAAAGCACGTGGTCTTACTAGGTCTTCTCCTGGGTGCTGTGGTTAGGGAATATCCAAACTTTCACCGGTATATTTCAATCTTGTACAAAAAGTGCAACAAGATTCAACTACCACTGAAGGCATGAATAGACTCTCTGTGTGCCCTCCACAACTTCAGATGCTAAAACACATTTTTTTGATAAGCATTATCCATCCTAGCAGAGAAACTCTGAGACCTAGCACAGAATTGAAAAACTGCAGCGATAAGAAAGCCCAGCCAGTTCTCCATACTAACATCAGTCCACCTACCAAATGAAGGCAGAAAAGATCTTGCAAATAGTCCCTAAATCAGCATTACCAGATCCACCTGAAATCTGAGTGTCACATGAAAAACACAGCCTGACACAACACTGATGTGGGTGGGGAAAGACACTCACATCCCTGAAAGCTTTCTCCTGCTCAGCAGCAAGCATCTGCTTTAAATTCATGAACCCAAAAAGCTTTAACAATGGCTTTGTGAGTCCAAATGTAATTTTATCTCCAAAGACAGATTTTTCCAAAATATCTGTGTTCCATTTGCATGCCAATTTATGTGAGTCAGGCCTTGAGAAGAGCTGGGTATGGCTCCTGAAAACTCACACCTCTGTGACACAGTCATGTTGGGTCACACAGTCTAGCCATGTCCCTTGAGTGCTGAAGGGCAAAGTATGCAGCCATAATCTCATTTTTCATTCCTGCTGTGGTAGATGAATGCAAAATGTCAACAGCTGCTTTGGGACTCTCCAGCACTAGAGTCTAGCAGAACATGTTTTCTAGAACACCTGAACACTAGAGCCTCAGAAAGCAGCAGCAACAAATAACACACTTAAGTGACAGAAAAAAACACTGCTATATTGGGATGCAAAAATACCTATGCTACCTTTAGAGATGTGATACCACCTATATAAAGATCTCATAATTCAACACTAAAGCAGCCTAACAAGAATATAATTCTGTAGATAACAGCTCAAACCCAATTTTATTAACACCACTTCTTCTGGCTCTTTTGTTTTAAAAGGCCAAACTTCTAAATTTTTGTGAAACTGTGGACTTTGATGTGATAAAGCTTAAACACTTTAAGGAGAAGAACTTTACAAATCAAAGGCAGGAGACTGGCAAATCACCACATCTTCCTAGAACACTAGCACTCCCACAGTAAACACCTACTGTTTTATTTATAGTTACATTTAAGACCATCTGTCATCATGGATTACATGGTACATAAATCATCATGCTGAAAACCATTAGCTATTTTACTGGTAACACACCTCATTTACAAACTATCCATCAATCACATATTATTAAAAAAATATGTACACCTTATTTTATAAAAGCATATGGTATTAAATATTCTGCATTAGGTTTCAAAAAAACCATCAGTTATCGCAACTTTTCTATATGCAAATAATTTAGCTGATTTTTAAATATTGCAATTCTAGTAATTTGAACAGCAAGCAGTCAACAAACACATTCAATTATCCTTTCTTTCACTTAGGTCATCATATGCCAGTAAATATCCTAAACCAGTAATTTTCACCTTAAACAACATTAACTATTAGTAGAAAATTACTTTCTAGAAAATATGATTCTAATTTCCTTGCTTTCTCAGGGGTTGTTTTCCTGACAGTATATATTTAAAAGTAAAATAAAAACTTGAAAAGTAAAAAAATTCAGAGTTGAGTGTAACAAGCAGAATACCACCATGCACTGGACAGTTAGCAGACCATAGCAGGAAAAGAAGCATAAAATTATTTTTTATCAGAAAGACACTGTGATTACTGATGTACATTTGAAACAAATATGCAAACTTTTTTCTGTCATTATGTTTCAGAATCTCGACTAATTTGTAAATGCCTCAGATGGTGTTTGTCAAATGACACTAGTAGAATCAACTTGCAGCAGCAAAGACTCAAGTAATCTTTTGGTTCTTCGTGTCACATTTGGACCAAAGACTTTACAGAACTTTTCTCTGTGTTCCCACCCTCTGCAAACCTGTTAAGTTCAGCCATAGCATCTACCTAAGTGGATCTACAGGAGTCTGAGTACTAAGTTTTACTACAACATTTTATTTATTTTGAAACAAAAATTCACTTGTTCTGATGCACTGATTCTTCCAGAAAGGGATCCATGAAGAAGCCATTTCATCAACACAGTCTCTACTGACAGGAGTCAGGTGATGAATTAGGACTTAATTTAGTTGCCTTTTTGGCTGGTTGTTTTGGATTTAAAACACTGGTGTGCTATTTCACTTTGTGTTGGAAACTCTTCTTTCAGTAGGATACACTCATATAATACACTCTTCCATAGTTATTGTGTTATGTAGGGCCTCTAGTGTCTCATTCTTAGCATAATTTTTGTTTGTCTTCCATAGTCATTAGCTGAGACAACATTTTGAAACCCCACTAAAATATTAGTTGTTTCACCTAAATACTTCAAGAAGCTGTTGGGGAGGGGACTTACGTTCTCTTGGCCATATGTGGTTTAGTTTGCATGTTCCTGTAAGCATCATATATCAAATTTAAGAAAATAAAATTCACTTTTTTTCCCATTATTCAGTCTAAAGGAATAGGATTTGTACTGCACTTGTAGGAATTATCAGGGCTCTTCTAAAGACAAGAGATGCTAGCATTCTTTGTCAGTTATCACCCACATGTATGAATTTTTGGAAATGAACTCTGTATTACAACTCCATATAGCATCACCAACAGTCTATGATGTGAAGAGGGCTCAGGATGATTTATTTTAAGTTGAAAGGGAGAATACACTTCCATTCTAGTTTTTTATACTGCCAGGCTCAAGACTGAGTAAATAAATAATATTAGTAAAACTGAAGGAATTATTGCAAGCACATCTGAAAACCAACTACAATGAAACGAAAAAAAAATATTACAGCAATATTTAGTAATCTACTTTCTTTTTTTTTCTTGACTTGAAAATAGGTATCTTCACTAGAGAAAGAAACAAGTCTACAGTTCGCTACTGTTAAAACCTCTTCACTATCCATGAATATTGTGGCCACGTGACATTTGCTTTAGTTGGCAGCAGGAACATATTTCAAACAAATTTTTCAAGATTCTGCTAGATACACCACAATGCCTCTTGCCAAAAACACACTTTAAAGTGTGTAAATTATAGACTTTATATCTCTTTTTTTCAGCTACGCACATTAAATATTTGAATAAACAAAATAGAAGAGATCCTTTCTCCTAAGTATGACATATATTTTCTCATTAAATTTTTTGAAAACCATTGTTGCTTATAAAATCAAGTGCTGACATGCTTGTGAAAACAGGGTTTTCCTCTAAGACTTATTGGTAAGACCTACTTTTCCATAGCTGATGATTAATGAACTGTAAAGCACTGTAATATAAAGATCATCTCAGCCCCTAATTTATAAGCAGTTTACAACAATTCATCACATCATTTCTGGCAAAGTGAAGAAAGAATGAAATGCAGGTGCCACAACAACCAAATGTAAAACATTGGCATGAAGGCTATTTTTCTTCTAGTTTCCATAAAGTCTTTAACTAAGCTTTTTATGATATTCACTATTGAAAAAATTAAATAATAAAAGCTGATTGACATGCATAAATTTAAGTGTCACTAACCTAATTCTCCATTTTCAAGTACTTCAAAAGCAGTCCAGACATCATCTTTGCTGGGAATAATGTTTTTGATTCCTAAAACATCATTAGTTAATTCCTCTGCTTCCATCAAAGGTGATACCTGTAATACAAATTGAATCAGTTTATAATACATGTCAATTACTGATTTCTGATATATTTTTTCAAAGTCTTCCTCCCTCATATTGTCCTAAGGGGTAAAAAAAGAAAAACAAAAAAAAAGAAAAGAAAAAAAAGGAAGCAGTAAATATTCGATATATGAGCTGGAAATTCACAAAGTATCTATAAGATTCAAGCAGCTTTCTTATTTTGTTCCATGAGATTGAAGTTATATTTTTCAGATGACTGTTAACTTGGTAGCTCTAAATTCCTTTTCTCTACCCCAGAAAAATTTGGGGAAAAAAAAGCTTTGATATATTTTCTTGGGTGTGGGACGATAAATATTAGAGAAACACCATTTTTTTTTAATCTTAGTGATGCATATTCCCATTTTTATTCCTATTTTAAAAAGCATGTTTTTTGTGCATATATCTAGCTATGTATACCACATACCAGTCATATGCTGAATAGAACAAAAAGGAAACAAAACCAGAGAGGTGTAATCAAAAATAACAGAGCACTACTACATGAAGATGCAGGTGTTTAAATACACCATTATACAGAAAGCTCAAAAAATCTCTATTATGGTTAATAACAAGCTTTGGTTTCTTAACAGTAAAAGAAAGAAGAAAGCCACAGACAAAAAGAAAGGAGGAATGACATTTCAATGACCTGAACTATGAAATTAAACCAACATTCATTATGTACTTGTTAATGCTCTCATGTGTTGCACATGTAGAGTTGGGAAAATTTATATTCCTGTATACTACAGTAAAACTAAAATAGAACATCTCTGCTTTAAAATTGTATAATTTGTCTTAATTTTTTTTTAAATTATAATAATCAGTCTTTACATAATTTAGGCAGCACAGCAAATTCTAAAAAAAATATTTAAAATAATTTTGATAAACATAAAATTCTACTTTCATTGTGTAATTATACAAAAACAATAAATCTGAGATACTTCAAGAAAAAGCACTTCATAAAATACTGTATCATTTTTATACACTAACCCTGATTATAATACTACAGTCTGGCTCCTTTCTTTCCACATAAACTTCAATAAGCAAATCTCCAGCCTGGGAAACCTAAAAAGAAAGAATTTTAAAAAAATTGTTAAAAATTAACATTTTAAATAAGGGAAGTACAATTATTTAACTAGTGTAAGGAAAAAAATACTGATTCACAGATTAAGGAGAAAAATACAATCCCCGAATAAATCCAACAGAATCATATCAAACAAAAGTAGCATTAATTAGCAAAATACACATTCAAGAACAGAAAAACTAAGGGTGACATGGCATAAGTGGAAATTTTATATTTTAGACTACGAAGGCTAAGACATGAATGTATTTCAATATCTTAAACTGCCAGAACCCTAACTCTGATTTGGATGTTAGTCAGGCTCAGTTCAGAATCAAAACAGATTAATAGAATTTAAAATCATGAAAAAGGAATTTAACCCCAAAATGACTTACTTAAAAGTGAGATGAAAACTTATAAATAACAGACTATTTCAGCCACAAGCCATATGCACATATCAAAAAAATAAAAATTTATTGCTAAAAATACCTTGTTTATGATTCTTAAACACAATGAAAACTTGTCATTACCTAATTAAAGAAGGAATTAAAACAAATGCTCTTTGTTAAATCTCTTAAGTACAGCTCTTCAAATCTGTTGGAGTGAAAGCTAGACTTTACACACAATGGTAATGTGGAATAATCAGATAAAGCAAATTTATGACATATATAATAGTTTCATATACTTAATACTAACAAATGTTATTTAAGAATGTCTAACAACATAAAACAGAAAGATATTAGAAAGGTAGTAAATCCAACATTGTATGATCATGAGGAAAAGTATGATTTATGAGAAGGGATGTAATATTTTCCATTGTAACTAGGTTTGCTTATCTATGGAAATAAAATTATCTTCATGGATGAGAAATTACTTTATTTTTCTAAAGTTAAAAATGTCTCATATTTTGCCTGCTCTAATTCCCTTTTAGTATAGTCATAAGCCTCTTCAAAAGATTGCAATTTATCTCAGTCCAGAACCAAAGAATATTTCCTAAAAAATAAGTGATGATGAGAGCATAGGAAGAAAAATTAACTGAGAAACAGGGACCTATCAGAAGGTGTACTATGCTATTAATAGTCAAATATAAAAAATTAATAATAAAATGAACACTAAGATAATAATTTGTGTCCTCATTTCTGAGAATGATAGTATTGATAGTGATGCTACTTATTTACACATTACTACAAGCAGAGGAAAAGGCTAAAAAAGTACATAGAAATTTATCTATAGATACACACATATAAGCAGCTGAGTTTTGGGATATGTTTTGACCAATTTACAGAAGCTAAGATTACACTTCTATAGAAAAATAACTGGCAGTGCTGAATTTTAAAGAACATTAACATTCTGAAAAACAGCAACTTTTAAGTTAGTTTAGCCTTTGAGAATAAAAAACTAATGGAAACATTTGTGAGGAAAAACATTACAAAGCTACTTTGAAGAAAGCTGCTTAATTATAGTGGCACAGACTCAAAAAAGCTCGTTTGGTTATAAAATTTGCTTTTCAGATGATATTACAGAAAAAGGTTGGAAATAAGAACGAAGCTGACACATGATTTCCACTGGGCTCATATAAACAACTGTATGGAGAGAAAAAGTGATGTAAATTACTGCAACAGCTGGCATAAGTATATGGTGGACAGAAAATGAAAAGCGATTAATGAAGTGCCACCTGGAACAGGACTTCAGTGACATTTCAGACATGTAAACTTTGAGTAATTCAGCAGAAATTCAGTGCAGTTGTTCTCTGAACATTCCACATCAGAGATAATGGTAGTGTGGCAACATATATATTTCAAAGTATTAAGTATCTACATCACTGATTTCCCCACACATACGCACACATTTTGATGCAATGATGTCAGACTATCAATAGTTAAATGCAAAGAATTCTCACAATTCTTAATTGTAGCTTGAGACCTAAGTTGCCAATTACCCATGATGCTTACATGATAACAACACTACTGTTACATCACTCAATTGCACCACATCATTAGGTTTAACCCTAACTGGAACCATGGGGAAAACTGCTGTGGAGAACTGATAAGGGTGGCTGAGCAAGAACATGAGCAGACCCACTTTATCTGAGACTGGGATCAAGCATGACTTAGCAACTCTGCAGTGTCTGGGGTGATGCTGTCTCAGTGATGAACAGAAGAGCACTCACACCTATGTACAGAGATGTTAAGGCCCCACCCTCTTTTATCCATGCCTAACTGGACACTTACCTGAGTGTCTTTCCACCTTGTAATAAAACTGTTCTCTATGTCCATTTGTTTGACTTGGTCTTCATTTATCTGTATAAATAAATAATTTTGGAGTGATTAATAATAATTACAGTAACTATTGCCAATACCATCAATCATGTTCTCATAGAAGCAGGTATGTAAAATATTATATGAGACAGAAACAGCTCTTCGTTGATGGGACTCATCATTGTAAAATTCATAGAATACATACTGAAAGAGAGATGAACCAATGAAAAACTGCAAAACAATGTTGCAATGTATATAGTATTCCAACTCAACTCCAAAATGGCTAATATGAATTGCTGCTAGTAATAGCTTTTCTATCCCATTGGATTTAACATTATTTCTGGGCATAAGGAACAAAACAAATTGTAATCACAGCTCAGAGAGTAAGAACACAAAATCCTTCCATGCTTCAGTTCTGAGCAGGCCCATAAAATGTGATTAGAAGCATTATTTTTAATAGTCGTAATCATAAAATTTTCTTAAATTCAGTAAGCTTTTGATGGCAAGGAGAATGAGCATCATTTTGGAAAACAGTAGATCACAGCATCCCATAAACAGTCTTTCCTACATAGGTTAAACTGGGAAATAAAATTTAAAGCAGGCCAAGAAAAATATTCAGTGAATTTGAGTTCAAAAACCCTGTAAATCCTCAGATCGTTGAACTAGTAGGAAGATAATTTTAAAGCAGATTTTATATTTTTGAATTATTAACATCTGAGCAGTTAGGATACATATAAAAATACCTACATGAAAAAGTTGCACATAATTTTTAATTAGATCTTCAATTACATTGATTTCTTCACTAGTTTGGCCTTGAGTTTGAAATAAGCATGAGGAAAAAACCACGGCTAAATTGTGAGGGTTCATTTGATTAATTTCAGAACACTTCTGCACCCTGTTGAAGGAAAAATAAACATATTTAGACAGTTTCATTGTTCCTTTGATTGCCTGAGGCTCTTTTACAGAATATGGAGATCACTTCAAAAACCACAACTACATTAACTGCAATGAAAACGTACTATTATCTATTTAATTTCTTTTAGTCTTTATTTCTCTTTACAGAAATGAAAACTTTCTAACCGCATTTCAAGTGATATCAAAACTATTTAGAATTGAAACAATAAAACCAGAATAGAATATCTGAATTAGAAGGGACCTACATGGAGTGCAGCTGCTGGGTCACTTAAGGGCTGACCAAAAGCTGAATCATACTGCTAAGGGCCCTGTCCAACAGCACTGACAGGCTTGGGTCATCCACCATCCCTCTACAAAGCCTGCTACAACGTTTGACCACCCTTTTATTAGTAAGGAAATGCTTCCTAATGACAAGTTGGTGTTTCTCTGGATGCAATTTTGAAGCATTTACATGCACCCTACCACTGGATACCAAGGAGAAGAGATCAGCCCCTCCATGTCCCCTTCCCCTCCTCAGGAAGCCATACAGAGCAATCAGGTCATCTCAGCTTCCTTTTCTCTGAAGCAGAAGAGCCCAGAGTCCTCAGCCACTCCCCACAGGTGATTGTGATTCCTTCCAGCCCTTTCACCAGCATTGTGCCTTTCTCCAGGTGCATTCAAACACCTTAACATCCTTTAATTGCAGACCCCAGAACTGCACACAGTGCTCCACTGATGCCAAACCGATGCTAAATACAGTTTCACTATATTATGTAATGTAAGTATATTTTATAAACTTAAGCTCAAAGATCAAACAAAATGTGGAAAGAAATTAGGTCCTTCTTAGTTCTTATCCCTATGGCAAAGTTTTCATATCAGTTCTGTTGTTGACATAACATGTCCTCGTTTAGAGGCAAACACTTTAAACAGCCACTGAATTTTGGCCATTAATGCAAGAATCCATACTACTTTCAGAACAGATGCAGCATCATATTAATATCTCTAACTGGATATACTTAGAAACGTCTTAAACATAATATGTAGTACAATCTTTATCCAAATAATGGCACCAGTCAATTTCATAATCACATAAATATTTTTAAATTACATCTGCTATGTACCTGGCAATGTAACATAATTTCTGAACACAGTATCCTGTAAAGAAGGTTTCTACACATTCTATACTCATGCAATTCACCAAAAATATAATTTGATTTTTTCAATAGATTATATAATATAGACTATTTAACCATGACACCTCAGAATCATCCTATCACATATTTTTTACACATTTTCTGCCCCTTATTTGATCTAGGAATAAGTCATAACCTTTGGTGCTTAAACAAGTTTGTGTTTTGCATATTCTTTACCACTATCTCAGTTGTAAAATGAAGCACTGATGAAAAACAGAAAGGGTAGGTAATTCTCAAAGTTATTATGTGCAAAACAGATTGTGGAGAAGGACATTTTCAGTGAAAAAAATATTTTAATTTCAAGAACCATTTGCAACAATGCTCTGGAAGACTAGCAGACTGGAGTAAAATGAAATTGCAGAAAGAAGCTACATCAAAAATTACCCTACTTGGAGACATACACTGGCAGCCTTCTCTCCCTGTAAGGCTGTTCCAATTCATTGATTTTTATAGATACCTACTGCTAAAAATACAACCAAAGAAAAAACGCATTATCAATTAAAGGAATTCAACTGTAATTAATTGCTGCAACTAGATAAGCTTTTGTGATTACTAGTTAATGAAACAAGCCACATTTCATATATTGTAGAGTTAGACTGAGAAAACATTATAAGAATTTCTCCACTACAATGCATTATTTGCAATGACCTGTAAAGATGTTCAATTAAAGCAGCCAAAGTTGCTCTATTGACTGGTGGAAGACTCCGAATAAAAGCTCTGTACTTCCTCACGCGTTCCTTTTCATTCTGCGTATCTGCCAGGAAATAATAATCATTGAGCATTATTAACAATGCACACTAAAAACCAACAGCACTTCTCATTAACTGTATCAGTATCATCTAGTCTTTTAAAATTACTATTTACCAAATCAGCCTCTTCTTCATAAAGGCAATGCTGACAATATACTATTTAAAAAGTCTGTTACAGCACACCAGTTCAGGGAAACAGTAATAAAGAGGGACAATTCTATATTCAAGCACCATTTGCCACCATTAAAGACTAAAGCCCAAAACAGCAGTTGCATTTTCTCTCAGAGCAAATTTAGTCTGTAGTTTGTGCATGTACATGTGTGAGTGCAACTGCGTAGGCACAAGTGCACATGTACTTATAAGAATTCCCAGAAATGAGAAATTCATATTTTAAATATTTGCTGGAAAAGTGTCTGAAGGCACAAAGTAGTTTAAGGATATAAGTGTGTATGTATATATATATATAAGACTGATTAGAGGAAAGCAAGGGGAAAGGGCTGGTAAATAAGCTGTACCAAGTTACAAACAGCTGAAAAAAGGCAAGGCCAATGGCAGGAATTCCAGTTTTGGGAATGACAGATTCTAAAACACAACCACAGCTCTCTACCTTAAGTCTGCCTCCCTGTGCTGCTTATTACCCATTAAGCTCAGGGCATAAACAAAGTTAATGCAGCTTTTCCCTCTCAGTACCTTGTTTCTCTCAAGTTTCTGAAAAGGAAGGCACAGAACTCTTCTGGCTGATTGATGGTGCTCTCCACTAACTAATGACAATGCTTTGGTTTCTTTGGTAATTGGAAAAAAATAAATAAGAAAACAACAGTTTAAAGGTCTTCTAGTCTATTTTCTTAAATGTTTTAGTCTTCCTAGAAGTACCTTCTGTATCACTTAACAGGACAGGGTTCTCTGTTGTAAAGCTGAACTAGAATTTTAGCCATGTGCATATATCAGGAAGTGGAATCACTATAACACTGTTGCAAAGAGCTGACCTAAATCTAAACTGCCTCAGAACTTTTTTGGTTTCTGGTGAGATTAATGTGGTAAGTGAATAAACTCTTAATATATTTTCCTCTAGTTTTAGAAATTGAGTTTAAAGGCCAAAAATTGTAATACTGATAATATTATAATTTCCTGAAAGTTAGTGGCCCACATTAAAGCAACATCCATATATTTAAACTTAAATAAAATCAGTGAGGAATATGCTTTTAATAGATTTTTTTTAAGACAAAATGTGCCTCACAGTAAATAAGTCTATGTAACTCCTATGCATTAAGATAGAAATTAATGTTCTGTCAGCATTTCCCGTGTATCTCTTACTGTTGTGCCAGCAATTTTATAGCACAGTTTGGCAGGTAAACCACTTGTTTCTTGCAGTTTTGCAAATATTGCAAGACAGAAACTAATATTTTCACAGAACATTATAAAAATCATTATAAAAATCATCTCTGATAAAATGCATCTATTGCAGCCATGTCCCAAATATTTTTTCCTCACTACATTGTTTTGCCAGTTATGAAATAACATAGGTTGACACAGAGTAATTTAACAAACCTCTCAAAACCGATATTGAAAATGTACATATAACCTTTATTGTATTGAATGTTATTGAATACATTACCTAATGCAGAGATCCAGAATGGATAAAGTTCTTTAGTGAGAAGTGCATCATCTATTTGAGAAAGAAAACTTTTCAGTACATCAGTCACATCTTCAAGTTGATGTTTTCCTGCTCTTAGTTTAACACTTCTTGCATCCTTTTTGAAGCTTTCCAGCAGTTCAGCCGCATTGGAAGAATCACCATTCTTAAGATAGATTTGCTTGCTACCTAAACCTAGGGCACAAAAATACAGGAGAGAAAAATAAATGAATGCAAAATAAAGTATTCTTTTAAAAATTCCAGGTATCATTCTTTGAAAATTATATGTGCCCGCCAAACATGTTGTATTTCCTAACAAAATTTTTCTGATCTTTTACTCACTTTATTAGTAAAAACACTGCCAAGTCTTCTTATACCTATCTAGACCTCTTTGCAAAAATACTCATCATCATAGTAAGCAAGCCTGGGATCACTATTTCAAGCGTACTTTACGGGCATTTCAAATCCCCAAATCTCTTCAGGACTTCCTAAAACAGTACTTTCAAAAGGCACAGTAAAGACAAGTTTTGATGATAAGTATTATATTACACATAAACCACAGCTTTCTTCATGAGAAAATTCATTTTATTACTCTATGGATGAACTTAGCTTAAGACCCAAAGTATTATTGCATTCATCCAGCCTGAAATATTTTATACTTAAAAGCCTCAAGATTAGTAGAAAATACCGTTTTTTCTCATTTTTCTCATGTTCTGGAAGACATCAGTCAGCTACTATTATACACAAAAACAAAAACCACGAAAGTCAACTTAAAAAAGAAAATCTATAGTTTAAAACAGTGATGACTACCTTCAATCACTGCATATGTTATTGTAGTCAAAACCTTTGTTTTTTGAAACTTGAGGAAGCTTGGCACAGATGCACAGTGCTATTTATCTTTGTAGGGGTGATTTCTGCATTCACATAACTAGAAAGAGGATGGTACTTTATGCAAAATCCTGCTTTTCTTATGCACCTGTCAAATTAAATACTCTCTCAAAACCTGTGAGATCATGTCTAATGCTTTTTCAGTTCACCTTTCCTGTAATGCCCACAAGCACTTCCATTTGGTACAGCTTTTGTGGTGTTACTGTCAGGAACAGCCCAGGACCACAATAGCATCTGTCCTCTGCAGACTACAGCTAAAGACAGAATCTTTACAAAGATGATACAAAAGATGTATGCATGCAAGTAATGCATACAAATAATTCCTTCAATTTTCAATTGAGCATTTTAACAGCTACTAATGTTGATCCTGAAAAACAAAGCATATTTTTGATACAGATTTAATAGATTTAAACGACTTTTGGAAACTGAATTTTAATTGAGACTACACAATTTGTTCGAAGTGGCAGACATAATTACCCTGCTTTAACAATTCAGTGGATGAAACGATGCAAACTATACTTGGAATAATTTTTATTGCCAAACATTAAAAATAATTTAGCAAAAGCTTTTTTTTTCTTACCTTTAGGTACTAGGTGTAACTCCATACAATTATTTACAATAATGCAGTGTTGCCATATCCAAAGATTATTTAGTTATACTTCAATGACTCAAATAGAAATTAGGTCATACTGACAGAGGTTACAGACACGCTTTTACCAAAGATTTGTACAGGGTTGATATGCATGTAGCAACCTCACAAGAAAACTCATGAATTTGCAGTAGAAAAAGGACACACACATCATCTGCATATAACCTAATGCCACAGAAAGTTATGCTGGGTAAATTTTACTTAAATAAATGGCAACCAACTATACATCTTTGTTGTTGTTTCACTGAAAAAAAAGCAGCCTAAGACTGAACGCAACTCCACAGTTAATGCCAGCTTTCATAATGTGTACAGACCACAGCTTTTCCAGGTTTGCAGACTTAATTTTTTGGGCTGAGTTGTCTACACTAGGGCAGTGGACCCCAAGGCTCAATTTCAGAAGGCAAACAATGCAATATTAAAAAAAATAAATGTATCTATAAAGGACATTTACCAAATTGTATTTCTCCAAACTGTCCTTTCTCAGATGTGTGGTAGTGTATTGCACCATCTCATTAAAGAATGGCTAGGCTAATGAGGGGCATGGTTTTACTTTAAGTAATATATAAACTCATTTAATAGGATCTGGTGCTGGGGGAGCTTAGGTATTATACAAATTATCTTAGCTTGAATAAAATCCACTCTACTTACCATACTGTGTAACAAACGCTATGCAGCTGTTCACTATAATAGGAACATCATTTTTGCTGAGCTGCTGATCTTGTAATGCATTACCATCTGTACCTGCTGCTTTTTCAATTGCAGTATACCAGACCATGAAATCTAGCTTTGTGTGGCCATGGATGTATAGTGTTCTGAAAAGTATAAAAATATTTTGCGTTCAGGAAAGAAATAAAAAACTGATGTTATCGTACCACAGCAACAAAGCAGATGTTCATAACAGGAAAACAAGAAAAGCCCAAAAAACCCATACTTGGAGTAAGACATCAAGGCACCTTTCACCACCTAAAGTGTGAAGGTGGTCTATTGTTCCAGCATCTTTTCTTTTTCCAAATTCATTTGTATTACCAGTGCCATAAAAAATGAAAGAAGATCCACAAACACTGTCACAAGCCTTTGAAAGAACCTGCCAACATTTTAATTACTCTTCTTCAGTCTTGCTCCTACATTATGCATTCATATGTCCAAGCCATGGCTAAGCAGGAAACAAATGTAGAGACAAATTTCAGCACTGTAAAAAGCTTTCCTTCTTTTGTATTCACTTCTAAACACCCCACATACCCACCAGCCTCTTCTATAGAGTAGCTGAGACATACTGACCTCCCCTCCTACACAAGCACCAAAAAGATCACCACTACCACAAAGCTAAGGAAC
This sequence comes from Oenanthe melanoleuca, assembly GCF_029582105.1. Lineage (NCBI taxonomy): Eukaryota > Metazoa > Chordata > Aves > Passeriformes > Muscicapidae > Oenanthe > Oenanthe melanoleuca. The sequence goes on along the minus strand of NC_079337.1, from coordinate 48,911,470 downwards.
ACACATGAAAAAGCTATGAGTTGAGGCAGAATAAGTTAGTTCAACACTTTGCCAGTACCTCAAAGCACAGCCTTGTTCTGACTCTTTTATTTAAGCATGCCATAGTAATCTGTGTGATACCCTGACAAGCAAGCTCCTAAGAGAGAATAGCAAAGTTGAAAAGTTTAAGGGGTTATCTCCAACCATATGCATGTGTGCAATAAACAACTGTTTAAAGTGTTAAAATAGTAAGCAAACTTTTCTACATATATTCTCTTATCTCTCACTAAAGACATGTAAGGGATCAATTTTCTCTAATGACCATTTTTTTGCTAACTAGGAAAAGTCAAAATGCTCTACTGAACTTCTATTAAAACAGTTTCATCAAAATAGGAAATAAAATTGATTATTTCATTTTTGGAAGGGGAAAGAAGCATTTAATATGATGAGGGAATACTTAATTTCATTTCATTACTTAATATCTTTCAACTTTGCTTTTATAAATGTTGCCATTCTAGCATTCCTGTCTTGGTAGGAAGAGGGAATGCAGTCAATGTGTTACATATACACAGCTAGGATCTGGACTCTTCTCAAGACCCACCATACAGACTGAGCCATTCAGCAGCAGAGTAGATGACACTAAAATATTTCATCCCACTCAACCATGTTTTTAGGAAGTCTTTACTTCACGATTTCAAATGTCATGTTAACTACCACACATGCCTGTATAGTGGGAAAACAGCATCTTTCTTCCACTAAGAAAAAATATATAATAATTTGCATAAAGTTCTCCTATTTTTGCAGCAAAATGAGTGAGCCTAATTCAATGCTGTCAAAAGTTTCCTTAAGACTAGTCAAAACAGGTAGTTCTCAATCAATGCCTTCCAAAGCATACATCACCATATTTTCTGGTATTGCTACTGCCATTCATATATAAGGAAAGTAAAAACTTTGAAGTGAGTACAAAAAAAGTTTGACAGTGCATGATACTCTACTCATTTCCTACTATTATTCACAGATCAGAACAGGTTAGGACAATGATTTATAAAAGATTTATGGTGCTTTCCAACACAAGAAATGTACATATAAATGCATATTACTGTGTGTTTATTTCCCCTGCAGAACACAGGATTCACATTATGGTATTATGCAAAAGGATAAATGGAAATCTCAACAGATTTTTTTTTATCCAAAGAATTACGATATATACAGGAAGCAGCATACTGTAAAGTGAAAATATTATTACTTCTAAACAAGAAAAGGGCAACTCTGCTGCATATCAATGAATTGATATGAGAGAAGGAGAGAAAAAATACCGTACTGAACTTCAAAGGTCATATAAACTTATCAGCATTTTTCAGAGAGATACGAAAGTCTAAATCATGTGCCTGTCAATCAATTGTTGTGATATATGAAATACCTAAAATATGTGGAAAAGATCACCTTGTATTTTATGTATCTTTCCATTTTCCCATCAATGCATCACATTAGAAAAAAGGTATCAGAAGCACAAAGTGATGATGTTATTGTTTTCTAAAATTTGAGAAGCTGTTGAGCTTAAATCAGTTACAGAGGAAGAGGCTACTTAATAATTAGCAAAGAAAATGTAGTATTTATTTAACTTGTAGTCCCAGAGGACCAACATAGTCATAAAAGAGAAGTTGCTGGTAAAAATATAAATGTGAAAATCTGGCTGCTATCATGGAACCTGGATTGTTCACAGAAGGCAATTAATTATTTTTGAAAAAATTATTCTTGCCTAGTCAAAAATCTCCAGAGTGGCGGCATCAAAAATTAAGATAAATCAGAGACGCATTTTCATTACAATACCACAAAAGTGAAGAAGGGAGAAAAGGAAATAAACCAGTGCCAGGCATATTTCAGAACTCAGTCAATTTCCCACAGAAGTGGCTTAAAAAGCTCATCTCAAACCTCAATAAAGTTTGGCTGAGAGAGAACACACCTGAAGTAAATTTAAATCAGAAAAACATAAAACAATTCAAAAATAAGATGTTTAAAGCAGTCTTTCTCAGTTTAGTCCTTATGAACAAGCTTAATAACTTTTTTTTTTTTTTTTTTTTTTTCCTAATTGGAAATGATTTTTTAATCTCCTTGAACCTCGTAGCAATGAAAAGGAAAGGGGAAATAATTTCCAGCAGAAGAGCAGAACTTTCCTCAAGTACAGTATGTCTTCAACAGAATTTAATGAAGCGATGGAGATAAGTTTGCAGATTTAGCCTCTGTGTTCAACTCTTTCACACAGTTTTCAGACATAATTAATAACCAATGCCTTTCTCACTGAACTAATTGTAACTATAAAAACATTAAGTTATGTTAAATCCAAGGTTTAAGACTAAGCATAAACACAAGCTGAAACACAGTGATGTCTCATGTAGCACAAAACCAAGGAATTAGAAGCGTTTGTAGAACTAATCATGTTTGAAGGAATTTGTACTTTATTAAGATCTACCATGCCAATTACCAACTATTATCCACAGACTCAAGCAAAATGCATTCCTTCAATACAAATGCCTTCTATAGTATGTTTATGTATGTGCTATCTTTCCAGTTCTAAAAATCGATAAAGATCTCACATTTTATAACAAATAGTTAGCAATAGTGAGAACATGGTGAAAAATGGCAGAATTTTTGCTATGTTGTGTGAAATACATACAGTCCACAGCCAAGAAATTAATAATTTAAGTTCTCAAACAAACAAGGCAGCCTGCCAACGTAGATGTCTGCCTTAGTGAATTGAGAGAATTGAATTGAGTGACTGCAGGAGATCAATGAGTTTCAACATTAAGGAAGCTACTGTTACCTTTACAGCTTTATTGACTACCAGCACATCCTTCTGCCCCAGCAGTCAAGACAGACAACATACATGACCACACTTCATCCACAAGAGTGCAAAGGCTTCTCCTTAACCCATCCTGCAAAGTCCACTAGCTCTAGCTATATCTACCATCTTTGCTGCACAGCTGTGCAATGGGAAAGCAGTGGTACTAGGTGATTTTGGGTAAGGTGGGCAGGGAGAGTGAGAAACAGACATCAGCACAACTCAGTGCCCTCTGGTAACTACCATGTGATTTTAATCATTTAGCTGCCTGAAAATAGAGCTACTAGGAATGTAAATATTGATATGAAATTATTTTGGAAAATCAAATTGCAACTGAAGCATGGACATTCCATTAAAAATAACTGTTAAATGTGACCAAGCAATATTTCTTCAAGGGACCCTTCAAAATGTCTTACATCCAGCATATAGTATTGAAAGCACAAGTCCTTTCACCTGACTCGTTAGTTTCTATTAATTCTGGATTTTAGAATTTTGTGCCCATAACTGCATTTTATGAAAAACTTACTGCTATCATCAAAGGGTTAAGAAGAAAGAATCAGCCTAAAGAAATTGTGCCAGTATGGAGGAAGGTTTATTGTCCATAATAAGAGCTAGCTACATCAGAATCATAACAGGTGAAAAAAAGCACCATCTGGATTACATTATGGCCTGGAAGTATTCACTGACACCTAAGAGAGAGCTTAAATTATTGCACAAAAATATAAGAAATGTGTGAACCTGAATTATCTGCACAACTGTTTATTTAAAGTGTAGCATTGGAGCTTTTGCATTAAATTCTGCATATAGAAGATATATTTCAAAACTACTATATACAGATGTTTTCAGACAACTTTCCTCTTTTTATTGTGCAGATCCCTCTGTTGGCCTCTGCAGAACTACACAGGAGTAGCTGTTTCACCAATATGCTACACAACTTCTGTTTGGATAGCAACAGGACACCAAGTATCACCAGTCACTTCAAGAATTTTAAAAATACAGAGATCAAGGGAAAAAATCCAAACTGAATATGGAATCAGGGGACACCTCTGTATAACAAAGCGAAGCCTCAAACATAGAAAACTTTAAAATGGTTTGCCATTTCTAGTAAGAAGTCAAGAGGTATTTCAACTATGAAACTAGAATATTTCAACTATGAAAGTGGAAAGCAAGAAGAGGCAAACAGCCATCTAATTAGGGTGTAAAACTATACACCACAGTGTTGTGAAAAGTCAAGATTTCCAGCTGAGTTAGATACAGTTCTAGCAGCCCAGACAATATGCTCCAATAGAAACCAGAATGCAACAAACACAAACATTAACATGTCTGAGATCTGAAAAAAATAATAAGGTAGAATTAAAAGTCATCTAGAATTATCGTGAAATTTACATTGAGTTTCAAAACATTGAGTACATTGAGCTTCAAAAAAAACAACAATCTTCAAAAGAGAAGCAATCTTGTGGTTTCAGAAATCTTTTAGTGTGGTTCAGTCTCTGATGATATGCTATTACCTGGTATGATTGCCACCTCTCTGAGCTGATAGATGTCATCAGCTGAGCATGTCGTATAGATAAAAAATGAACAGCAGGGTGCCAAGCAGAAAGCAGGGTAAAGGAAGAGGGGGCAAAAACAGAAGAGGTAGGAGTGGATTTTATTAATACCTAAGACATTCTGTGAAAATCTCACATGCCTTTTTTGGTAGTATTGTATCTAAATTATTATATTTTATACAAGCTAGAAAGTATTACATCCATTACAGTCCAAAATCAATTGCAAATTCTTCTTCTGAGTGGATAAGTATCAGATGAATGCTATATTTTTGTATCCCAAAATATGTTTTAAAGAACAAGAATTCATAGATTTATTACATTGTAATATGAAGTTTTTATAGTTTCTGAAAACATTTACTTGCATATGCAATCATTAAGTAAAAAGTCTATTTGTAACAACTGAATTAATTCTTTTACCTACAATAATTTTAAAAAAAGGTGAGAAAGATATATGACACATGTAAACATGTGACTTTTCCTAATTAATCAGCCCAAAGACTGAGACTTGAAAAAGTATCATAAGGCATAAGTACTTGTAAGAAATAGAAAGTCAGTAGAAAAATACTTCAAGGAATTTTGGTAATATTTTCTAATAAAATTTAACCAGAACTTTAAGACATTGACCACATTTATTTTTTATGTAAAGGAGGGTGGCTTTATTTCGTTTGGTTTATGGTCACTGGGTTGTTTTATCCTCCTAAACTTTTCCTAATTCTGGAAAAATCTTACTTGTTTTATTTAATTCTTTCAATACTACTTTTTATTTATTTTATAATTTATCCTGCATTTAAGTGACAATAAATTAATAACAAAGTCATCAGCTACATAGAGGCTCTTCCAAGGGATCAGCCTGTGCCAAAGTTGACATTAGATAAGTATACAACAATCATCAGGCCAAAGCCTATACACCCACATGGCTTTCAATGTTTAACGTAATTTGAAGACCATGCATTTGAATTCTTTATGGCAGATTAAATTAAAATATATTCAGATCCACCTTAAATCAGACACTGTGTCCCTGTTGGAATTATTTTCAAATAGCTCAGAATTTCCCTTAAACTATTAAAGTGGTTCAGGGAAAACTTACTCACACTTGACAGAAATATTATGATGTAATAAATATTAAACCCTGACTTGGAGCTAAAAGTTTTGCTCAGCATTAATACCTATAAAATTATATGCACGGTTTATATCCATCTTTTGGATGGCTCCTTGAATAGAATACCTCAGGCTGCCTGTTTGGTGTATGTAGCTACCTTAATGCTGCATATTTCAATATGCTTTTCTAAAAAAACAAACTTAACACAAACCAAAACAAATTAAACCAACAAACAAACAAAAAAAACCAAAAAAATCCAAAACAAACCAGAACCCCTCCCAAAAAGACAAGAAAAAGTATTTCCTGCTAACCTGCATAGCCTTACTCAGCTCTGAAACATACAATATCCTAGAAAGAGTTAAAACTCAGAACACACAAGTTACAATACATTTCTCACAAGTTATTTCAATTCTGAATAGATGTCAAAGGTATCTATGGGTTTTTTTTTCTTTGTCAAAGAGAGAAACACTCTTCATTTATTAACCTATTATTGGCTGTTTAAAAGACAGTATAAATACTGCACCCCTTAAGAAGTATTCTTTCTTTTCCCCCATCACTACAAATATGACACAGTCATCTCCACCAAATATTACCTACTTGGAAGCAGATATGGATGATGCTTGTTTCATAAGTATTGCTTTTTCCTAGATAGAACATTGTTAGCTGAGAGCAGCCTATTACAATAAGATTAACCAGAGGACTCATTCATATTCTCTCAAACCTGACCTAGGCAGATTGAGACACAGAATTCTGAGACATAAGAATGATTAAAAAATCAAGAAGTTAGTAGTAAATGCTCTTAAGAGGTATTCTTTTTTTACAGGGTAAAAGGAGTTAGTTCCTTTTGAAGAAATCATTATTGGCAGACTAATCTGGGGATAATTTTCTCAGTGGGAAAACTGTTTTTAATTAAGTAGTGCTTGTTAACATTTCGTGACACAGACATAAAATGTAATTAATGTCCAAAGATATTCCCTCCTTTAAAAAGTCTGCAAATTCACTCTCTCGCTAGCAACCCCAAGTGAAAATACTGTTGAACTAACCAACGACAATTGTAAGGTATCAATATAAAAATAGAAAAAAGATTTCTTCCGATAGGAACCTTACCTTCCTTTTTCAACAAGCAGCAGGACATCTATTCTCTCTCCATTTTGCATCACACTACTGGTTGCTGAAAACAAAACACATACACATTCATATGGCCTTCACAGACACATACTTATTACAAACACATACATGCACACACATATAGACATGTTTTTTTCAAAATTATGTCCTGTGCCAAAAGGAGTGTGGAATTCTTAAACTTTGCAAATAAAGAATGCTGCTGATAATAGAAAGGAAACTCCACAAAATACCAAACCACATTTTCATTAAAAAAAACCTAACACAAAACATTATCAAGAAAGTTTAAACACGTACTTTTTAATGTGAGAATATAACACAGTGGTTTATTATACTAAACTTGTTGTAGAAGATGTGAATCAGAAAGCTGGATTTTGGAATCCATTAACTTTTTGCACCTTAGTGGCTGGACATATTTACAGTAAGATAATGCAAGTTATCTGTTTAACATAAAGATCAGTGCCAACCTTCTTTATGTTGCCTTATGCTATCCCTGCTAAAAAAAATTACCCTTTAAAACACCTACATTATACATAACACAGCAAATACGTCTGGATAGTTTCCAGTTGCACTGCTTAAAATACCATACTGTGAACTATACTAAAACCAGTATATTAAATGTAACCTGTTTACTAAATTGAAATTCTGAAAACTTAATTTCTCAAAGTGAGTGTCATAGATAATCCACACCTTATTTCAACTAATTCACAGAGAGAATAAAGTCCTAAATACCAATGAAACACGATAAACACATTGCATGTTATATGATGTTTTTGTATCACACATACTCCTAGCCTCATCTTCATTTAGTGAGTCAAATATCAAGAAGGTATGTTACTATACTTCCACAAATGATTCATTATTTTTCAATTTTCATTTATACAAATCAATATTAATATTGGAGAAGATATATTCTGGAGAAAGCAGAAATCAAAGAAAAGAGTATGGATATATAATATTTCCAATAAATAAAACTAATATAAAAAAACCCAAGCAAAACAAATTCTCAACTGAAAGTCAAAAGCGTTTCATTTTTGTACATGAGATATAATATACACAAATTTTGCATGCTCTTATGCTTCTGGCAGAGGCAATTACTGTTGCATCATCAAGAAAAAGATCAGGAACAGATCTCCTACTGCCTAATATTTTAATTCTGAATTAGGATCAAAAGTATTCACAAGTTAAAAGACACCTAGAGTCATAAAAACATTCCTGATTAAAAAACACCTTCTTAGTGTTGTTCACACCAAATATAAGGTGGCAGTAAATAAAAAGTAGAAAGCCCAATGGCATTTAGGCAAGCTCCTGCAATTCTGTCCACAATCTGTCAGCATTTATAAAGAGGATCATCAATAAAGAGCTAAATTCTCTTCTCTATGTTACTATATTATAAAACTCAAATCATATGTATTTTTCTATGTAACAGACTGCCTTGTTCAATATAAAAACAAGCAGGGCAGATATACTTAAAAGAGGATTCAGAGCATAATTACAAATAATGATTGGCCATAGAAGACTATTTGTACAAATATTCTTATCTCTCCACATCATGATATTGAGATAACATATATATATATATATTTTTTTTTTGTATGGGAAAAATGTCTATTAGTCTGCAAAATAGCTTTCCAGGAGAATTATAATTCTCCGGTATGTTTAAGCATTTAAAAACCAGACTGTCAATCATCTGAAGAATGTGTTCTGCAGTATTTCTGCCCTGTCAAAAATATGAAACAATAATCCCAAAAGGTTATATATTATTATTCAATTCTGTACTCCTGTAAGAAAGATAGTGCTGCAACTGGAACAAAAATTGTCATCATTCATTTTAAAGCTGTGAAAAATTTCCCTGGCATGTGCCAAAAAATAGGAAAAAACCCCAAGACAAAAATTAACCAACTCCATATTTAGATAAGAGTTGGAAGAACATCTGACATATGTGAAGGAATAGTTACTGAGCTTCCCAATATTTATTATTTTGAAATGTAATAGAAATGTCCTTAACAGTGAATCCCATAGGACATTTTCTGAATACTAGATGTTCTTACTTAGTTCTTGCAGCCTCCTTAGATATATGGAATCTTCTTCAACGTCCTCCACTTCAAGACAAAAGTAAAGGCTCGACTTCTCTATAGCAAACCAGCCTTTCCTCCACTGATCCAGGTTATGGCAATCTTTGTAGTACAGCTGCCCAATAAGGTCACAGTCTCGCTCTAACAGTGATTCAGCCACCGGGGGAACAAAATGCTGCCAAAAGAGAACGGAGTGAGTCAGATGAAGAAAAAAACCCTTTGCCCCTAAAAAACAAAATCAAAATATTGCAAATCTATAGGATTCTAGGATGAAGGTCACAGTAAAAAAAACAAAAAAAACCAAAAAAAAAAATCCTTTGATATATAAAACCTCCACTCATAAACCCATAGATACACTAAATTTAAAATGTAAAATCAAGTGCAACATTTTTCCATTCATGCTCTACAATTCAAATATTTTTGTTTTTTAATTACCATTGACTTAATTAGTAATGTGATTATTATCATTTTGAACAGTATAAAATACGGTATCGCTTTAAGAATTCCATTTCAGAAAATAAATTCAATAGAATTGCAACCATAAAAACTTAGCTGAAATATATTCATACAGTATATGTCTTTATACTAGAGCACATTTAATATATTCTTCGGGTTGGCATTAAAATGCTGCTTCAACTCCTTTCACATTTTATTTTATTATCTTGTTTCAAACGCTAAATCACAGAAGTTATTTCTTTCTGCTGTGCAAGAAACCTTTACACGCAGGAGAGATCAGTATTCATCAATAGTGGCTTCTCAGAGGTTTTAAGATAACAATGGAATTTTATTATTTGTGCAAAGGCTCCTGGCCTAACTGAAAAAGATAATTATCAGTATTACCTTAGCTATTGCTGAAGTCCATTTTCTTTGTGAATATGCCGTTTCAGCTCCAAATAGAAAAACACGTTCTGACATTAAGTATATTTCAAATGTAAAGATGTCCCTAAAGCAAGCAAGAGAAGAAACACAGCTGTATTTAGTTTTCAAAAGAGTAGACACACATGAGTTTTATTTCACTGTTTTTTCATTCTGTCATACATATAGAATGGAATCCATCTGCATTTCTCCTCCAATATTACAAGCACAGTAAATCTAATAATAAAGCACTTTACAATACAATGGGATCATAGAACTTTGCAGGTCAATAATACATGTCTAAAGGGTGTGGTATAATAGTTTTTTGAATAATTTCAAAATGCATTAAAATGTTTACATATAATCATTAAAAATCCATAGGGATTTTTTTGCTTTTGCAAGCTCATGTTCTTTGATCAAGTATATTTTTGTGAAAATATTTTCCTGTATGTTTAATAAAAGCAGAACAGCTAGTTGAATGGGAAGTTGTAAGTTGAAATGTTGGCTCATAGGGACTTTTAGATGTCATTTGGTCTAATCTTCTGCTCAAAGAGGGATTATCACAATGAGAAGCCTTGAAAACAGTCATGGATGGAGAGTACTACTCTTGTCACCAACCTGCTCCTGCCCTGCACCTGCCCTCTAATTGAAGAGGCTTTTCCTGTCAGACAGCATCAATCTGCTGGGGTGAAATTTGTGGTCACTGTGTATCACCTGCCATGACCAAGATGAGTAGAAAGACTTTGAAGTTGCTGTAGCTCCAAAGTTTTCTTAAGGGAGGTTCTTGGTTTTGTTTTCTTTTTCCTTTTAAAAATTGTACCACTATTTAAGCAGATGAACCCTGTTTATTTAATTTTTAATGGACAAACAAGGACAGTAAAAGAAAAAGCAAACTAGTTTAAATTTGTGTGCAATTTGGAAAGTAAATATCATGCTGAAGCTAGGGTCGGTCAGTCTTTAACTTACAAATTATGGTTCACCAATTTATACTAAGATTTTGTCTGTGATCTCTCATTAGATGCCAAATAGATGGAGTATGCTTTTTCCTTTCAATGCTGAATACTGAAATTTATCTAAATGTGGAGAACTGAGCATGACTCACTTCTATCATTTTCAATAGCCACTTTGAAAATTATATAAACACTTAGTTCTGACTAACAGAATAGGCATTTTTAAGGACCAGCAGTTTCACTACATGAAATATCACATCTAAATAAAATTTCTCATAAAACTCCTCAATCACAGGTAAAGCACAACAGGAGGTTAGTAATTTCCAAAGAGTGAAGTATTCAGCCAACATGGTATTTTAATTTAGGTATTACCCTAAAATGGAACCATTTGGAAATGAAGCAAGGAATAGGTTAGATTTGAAGACAGAAGAAAAAAGTGATTTTTTTTTTTCTGGGTATCACAGAGCTACTGCAGAATAGTGAAGGTCATTTCTCTGTACTTGATAGCATATTGAGACATCACCATGTTTCAGGATTTCACTCCCCTGTAGTAGTCTAAGTTTTTTATTCCCATTATCTTTTTCAAAAGCTTACTGAATAGACTATGCTTTCTTTGCAGACAATTTTGTTTTGTAACTAAAACCATTACAGTATTATACTATAGAAAGTTATTTTTATTTTAGGTGCATATACACGTCAAAAAATATAAAGAATGTGTTATGCAGTCTGTCAGACAAATACAAAGTACATTTTAAACAAAAATGTTGCACTAAAAGAAATTGAGTATCACTGGAATCAGATGTAGGTCAATCTCCATGCTATATTTTTCATGTACAAATGGGATGTGAGAGAGTTATACAAGAAAAAACAAGACTCTATTAAAAAAAATTGAAAAAATAAAAAAGCAAGCTGGCTTCTTCCAGCTAAAAGTGTTCATCAGTTACACTGCTGTCCTCAGCTACAGTACCTCTGTGACCAAATACAGAAGCATCATGGAGTGCTGTATTAAAAGGATAAAGCAAAGCAGGAATTTTGGCTTGAGGCAGAGGTCAATCCCAGAAAGAAAAATGAGTATTAACTGTCCAATTTATGTGATGTAACCTTTCAAGCACTGAGAGTATGCATTACAGATTCAATAAGAAACAGATGTATTGAATTTAAGTTGCCCTTTTAAATTACCCTAATATTTTCATTCTATCACTATGAAAAAAATCCCTAAATATCACATAGCACTAATTTCTTGATGTCAAATAAAAACAGCTTTTTTCTAAAATGCCTATTCAAAATTTAAGAAAAAATTAACAGTTTGTTTACTAAAATATGAATTCAGGATCTTACCCTCTATTTAAAAAGAAGTCTGACTTGTGTACTACAAGACAGATAACTTCATTGATGTCAATCATACCATTAGGAGTAGTAGTTTTATCATTTTCATAGTAGCTCAGAAAGCCACTTTCCAAAGTGCACCATCTTTTGTTGCAATCTGTGATTAAAGAAATAATAGAAAGGTCAGATTTTCTTACTTTTTTTAAAAAAATAAGTAAATACAAGATGGAGGAAAAAGTCTGCAGAGCAACTTCAATGAATTATTTGGCATATTTAATTCCAACTAAATGTTTATTCCCTCTTATGACCTAAAGTATAAATATAACACATAACATAGCATAGTAATGTCTATTTGCTACTGAAAATAGTAATGAATTACTTCTAGCTTATGTCTAAATTTTAGAACAAAATTTGAGGTACATCTCTTTCCACTACTGCAGACAAGTAGATCCTAAAAGAAAATACTCTTTTTATTTTCCACAGTCTTAAAATTCCTATACAGCTGGCAAAGAATTTGGTAAAATAGATCTGGCAAAAAAAATTCCACAAAAATCAAACAAATAAACAGTTGCAATTTGAAAATACCAACAATGTTATCTGATATTCCATCCAATTACTTTTTCTGTTGTTTTCTATATGGTTTATATAAGTTTTATAAATATTTTGGTACTATTTATTAATATTTATTTGTATCATACTATTTGCTATCTAATACTATCTCGATTCTGTCTAAATACACATGTTAAGTACTAAAATAAACATAATATAAGTAGCTTGATAACAGATAGGTTGACTGGAGCTGAGCATCAAATTTTAAGGTTTTGAATGTTCAGGGGTTTTTGTCCCCCAGCTTCTCTCATCTTCTAAAATCCAATTCTACAAAACAGTTCACTACTTCAATATTCATTAAACTATTAAATTCTCAAGGACAATTTTGGAATATCAAGGCTTTTTGAAGGGTTTCATAAAAACTTTTACACTAGAAACAAAAGCAAAAATCCAACTCAAGCCCCTAATCCTCGAAGCTTTACTTTTTCATCCACTACATCAGAATACCACCAACATTTGAGCTCTCTTCCTGCTGATATCAACAGCTGTTAATTAACAACAGCTCTCCTCAAAATTTACGCACCCCTGCTGAAAACACTGATGCTGCTGTCATGAGAAGTACACACAGAGTTGGCTCTCTCCTGTACTGAAATACACATAATGAAAAATGAGGCTGTATTTCCAGGTGTTCCACCTGGTTGGTATAATACCTTGCTTAATTCACAGCACTGAATGATTTCTTCAGTGTTCTTTTCCCATTAGGGCCAAGCCTACAAAGGGGGAACAGTTTTCTGTGACAGCAAGCAAGCACTTTCAGCCCTTGGGGCTGAAGTCACAGCTGTCAATTGCCTCAGGGATTCCTATCACTGAAGAAGAATTTAATTCTGTGTACAGCTCCATAGGATTCTGAGTTGGACCCCTAACCACACACAGCATTATTAAAAAAAAAAAGTGCAATTTCAGAGCAATCCCAGAAATTGTGCTAACCTGTTCAAACAGGTGTCTTGGTTAAGTACTGCAAAGTTGTTGGGAAATGCCAGTGATCAGGCATTAGCTCAGTTATCACCCAGTGCTTTCAAGCATTTGGAGCCACAAACATATGGATTATTCACAGGCATCTTTAAACAGGAGTTCTATGCTTTAGCATGCTTTTAATGTCCACTAAGGATCTTAAAGACATATGTCATGAGAATATGGACATAATCATACAGAATTATTTATACACCAGTGTAGGATGTCATATAAGGATTTTAGGAGCAATAAATTCAATCATAAACCATTAATCATAAATCACCACAGATTTTAAAATCCATGTTACTTGTATAGATGGAAGAAAAATTTAGGAAGACAAATGGGAAGAAAAAGGGGAAAAAATTACCTAATAACACCTCTCTCAGAAAAAAAAAAAAAAAAAAACAAAAAAACAGAAGACTGGTATGCACAAGAGACCACATGTGATATACATACATTATCATGCCACAAAGCTCATGTTGTCATAGAGTTGCTGTAGATGCTTAATTCTACTTGGAAGATTCTGTAAATTGAGCTTGAGAAATACTCTACTAAAAAGTCAGTGTTACTTGTAAATTATTTTGTAATAGAATCACTTTAGATGAAAATTAATTTTTGGCATTAATCTGAATATAATTAGAGCAAGTAGTGTTTCTATTTGTTTTTTATTTATCAATTACTGTGTAAACTGAACAATTTTTCAGAAGTTCAGTCTTCTTCCTCTGTCAACTACTAAATAAAGAAATCAAGACAAACAGTATTTTCTTTATCTGAAAGAGGGCTACTGAATCAAAAGAGGACATGTCATATCACAGACATTTTATCTCAAAAAAGTAATGCAAGAAATTAAAAAGAATAAAATTCATCCAAATCATACATATTCATGTGTTATTCAAATATATAAATTAAAAGTTAAATACCTTCTTTTAATTTCTTCTCTGTAGGAAGCTTAGCTGCATTAGAAGAAACTTTGTACAAAAATTCACAAAGAAAGGTGGAATGTGTAGAATCTTCAGAGAAGCCACTTCCAAAACAAGGATCATAGTTTGGGAAATCTATTCAAAGACAAAGGAGTAGATAACATACAGATCTTCAGTTAAATCTTCAGTTAAAGCCATTTTTCCATTTGTCTTTCTAAATGCATGTCTGTAAATATGCAATTGCTCTGCAGTATCTTTACTACAACACTGATAAAACTTACTGGTTTTATTTTTATAATTAGAAAACACATTAATTTTAAAAAACTGCTTCACATTTATTACAATGTTGCCATTGTCTACCACTGCTTGCCAAGATAATATAAAACACGTTTCTGATGTACCAAACTTGGATTTTCATCCCTTGTGTAGGATACTTCAACAGAAGGAGATTGCCTCTCTTGAGGGCTACGTAGAGTTTACCAGCAACCCTGGCAACAGACAGACAGTGACTCTGGGAACCATCATCAGCATGCACTGATCTACCTTTTCCTAAAGATAAAAACATGATGCTGCTGCCTTGGCTGGAGGGCCAAAAGAAGAAAAGACAGGGACAAGACAAAAAAACTTCTCTCTCTATAATCTTGGGACCACTTGAGATCATGGCTAGCAAAAAAAACACCCTAGCTACATGTCTGCACCTGACTGAGCTCAACATCCTACGATCCAGTGCATGGCACTGGCCTGAGCAATACTCAGGCAGAAGTTCAGGCACTGTATTTCCCCTTGGAAGCCTTAATTCATTCCTGTGTTTCCCACTGAACCTTTCTTTGCTCAGCGTATACAGTGTCACTTTGCAGAGTGACACAAGCCAATGGAAAGTTTGTCCAGGAGCACATAGTGGGTTTTTTTTTTAGTGTAGGTCTGCATGTGAACTTTCAGCCCCTGATGGTTTCAGACACTTCTAGAGCTTTTAAAAGAAAAGCTCAGTAGTACCCATGCACCTCAATATATTTGCTGTTAAGAGCAGCTTTCTATTTTCAAGAGCCTGGTAGCAGCCACACGCTGCAAACAGAACTGTTGACTTCCAAGCCAAAGTTTATCATTTGCACCAAGCTGCAATGAACCTCTGATGGGAAAAAGAGGTTTCTGGGATAGATCATACTGCAGGTTCAAGAGGTGAGTTTTATTTCAGGACGAGAGTTTGTGAAATAACAGCTTGGTATATGTGTAATAAGATTAGATATAAATTTAAATAATCTTTAAGAAAAAAAAAGCACTAGATAAATTCTTCAGACATAAATTAATGTACCCTTTTTTTTTTTCTGGTAAAAGACTGATAATATTGGCAGAGAAGGTGATGGGGTTTTTTCTGTGCTATAACTAAGGGTATGAGATCTATGACTTATCATTGTGTTGTCTGGGGGTTTTATAAGTCCTAAACATGATATCTGAGCAAAATAGCAAATCTGCACACAATTGAAACTGTGCACTAATAAAACACAATTAATGCCATCACAACTGCCCCTTTGCTATACCACTATTTTTTCAAAACAAAGCAAATTTTGCTTTTAAATTATTTTCTTCCCTTTTTCACAATAGAAAATTAGATCAAAAGAAAGAAATGCATCATACCTGAGAACTTGTTATGGTACAGGAATTCCATTTGCAGCCTTTGCCCAGCTTTCTTGGCTAGTAAGTATGGGGTGCTGTAAACAGGGTCTCCAGTGGCACACATAGCATCAGCCCCACTGAACAGCAACATCAGAGTTTCCAGCACATCTTGCTTGACTACAGCAGCACACAGGGCCTTATCATAGAGAGGGGAATTAGGAAGTCTGTCTAAATTGAAAAGTTACTGGCAAAAAATACATGTAATGTAGATGTAAATCCGTTCACCTCTGACATAGCTAAACCATAAGCATTGACAAGTATCAGCAATCATGAGGTATGGTCTGAATCTAGAAAAATGTAGCAACAACAACAAAAATATCACAAAATATCAACCCAAACCCAGCAAAATGTTGCTTTCACAAATTTCACTTGGAAAGGATAACATGAGTAAATACAGTTGAAGGGGAAGCTTGCTGTTTATTTATATCAAACTCCTAAAGAAAAACTCTTACTATTTCAGACCTCAGAAGTTCAAGCAAAGAGACGAGATTAGATTCTTAAACTCTGCTCCTAGGACATAGATTGAAATTACACGGTATTTTTTTTTAAAAATGACAGTCAGTCAATAAGGCAAACTGCTCTTTTTATTAAGATGTATCTTGATACCTGTTCATCTTCCTTGAAATTTAAACATCTCACCACATCCTAAGGCATAAGTCTCCCTTTATTTTTATATACACAAACACAAATATAATAAACTTTCTTTTTTCTTTTAACCTTAAAACAAAAAATAGCTACACTGTTACAGCAACCTTCACTATTAAAAGTTCTATGATTTAATATTTTTTTGGTTTATTTAATTAATGACTGGATTTTTCTTAAAGCAAAAGTCACTCAAAATAGGAAGATTACTCCTATAAAATTTAGCTGTTCTAAGCATCCAGGAAGCACAAGATAACAGAGTAAACAGTTCAGTAAAAGTTCTAGAATTACTTGGCCATGAATACCTTATTATATGGTAATTTCATGTCTCTTAGAGAATTTGATAACTTTTCCAAGTATTTAAATTATTATTTCACATATATCCTTCCCCACAAAAAACAAACCCCACAACCTCTGAAAATCCTTTGAGACAATCTGGCTCCTGTAATGGAATGCATTAAAATTTCACAATGTATTAAAACTCTTCTGTATTCATTATCCCTGAAAAATCATGACTCAAACCATCAGGTCTTAAAATTCAGTCAAATGGACATCAAAATTTACAGAGATATGGATAACTAAAATTCTCCATTTTACAACTATAAAGAATTTGTTATTTTAGTAAAAGCAGAGAACACACATTTTCCATCATTAATTTGAGGTTTTTTCATTTCTAATAAGATACAAGCTACTATGTAAGGGTGTATGAGCTATTTGCACAATTGATAACAATGAATCATCTACTGTATTTAAATGTTAGATGTCAGACGTGGGATATAAAAGAAAACATGTAAAGAAGTAATCAAAAGAAGTGAAGTGGCACGTTGCATCCCTAGACTACAGTTGAAGTAAAACAAAGTCCTATATTTTGATGGCTAAAGAAAACATAGGATGAGCTACAATGACCTTCTTCAAACAAACTAACAGGAAAAACAATAAACTAAGTAGTCATGAAATGACTTTTGCAAAGGCTCCTAAATAACCCTTATTCAACTGGGTCAGAATGTCACTCAGGATGCTGAATTAATTTCTCACCAGTTAAACAAGATGATCAAACTGCACACAGATACAATAAAATCCAAAACACAGTATGGGCTTAATCATGCTATATTACCTTATTCAGCTGTTCCTTGGTTTTGTAGTGAAAAGGTGTTTTCCTGAATTTTCCCTCCTTATATTTTTGTGTAATGAATGCTATCCTTTTTTCTGCAGGGTCATCAATGTGCAATTCTTCATCTGGAGGAAGATTTCCAGCCCAAAAACTGTTTGCCCTCTTATTTCCAATGACAATAAACAGCTGGTTGAGATGCAGGGAAATAAATTAGCAAAATAGTATGGAGACATGAAGCTAGCCTCTAAACAGTTGTCAGCTGCTAAAAGTTGAAAAAGAAAGTTATTAAAGTAAAATTTCCTGCAGGAGACAGAAGCCTCTCCCAGTCATTGCCTGTGGTCATCTATAAATGAATAAAAAACCTGCAGCCATCATTTACCATCAATAGCAACTAAGTTTTACAAGGCTAATCAGTTATTACACTTCATTATATATTTAGTAGTTAAAATTTAGAGAAGAGTAGCATGTGTTCTAAAGAAATCACTGATGGCTCCTATCCTCTCTAACAAGACCACTTTTTATCACCACTTTTTAACAACCCAAGCAGCTAAGCTGGCAGTGACAAGTTTCCTCTATTTTCCCCTTTCTTCATTATGAGTGCTCTCCAAAAGCATTCCCCCCTCCCCCCCACAAAATATTAGATACTTGGATAAATACTAAGAGAAATCGTCCATTTTTCCAGAAAAACAAATGAATATTTGGAATTACACAGAGGTACATGATGAACAGAAATGTCAAGCTTACTGTAACAGCACCATATTGCTTAGCAGTTATACGTTGTTTTCTTGTGAGTAAAGCACTAAATAACTCCTTTTCATGCAATAGGTTTCAAGATGAAAAAGAGAGTTAGAATATCACAACATACCTCAATAAGTTCATTGCTCCAAATGCTGGCATCCATTTTTAGACTCCGGACTTTTGAATCTCTTGGTCCTAAAGATCTGTGCTGTCCTGAAAATCCAAGAGCATTACTTAACTAAGGCACTTAAAAAAATGTGCCGAGGCCAGATTTATTCTACTTGCTATTTTTTTAAAAAGTTTGGTTTGACATTTGAATACTAAATAAAAGCATCAAAAATACACCTCTTTAAAAAAAAAGTTAATTTAATTTGACAGTAATGAATAAACAAAGTAGGCAATCTCACGTACACTATTTCTGGAAGAGTTTGCTTTCAAAGAAAGCCTAGAATTATAAATTATTTCCTTGAATCTACCACTTAGGCACATATTTCAATATCAAACATGACAGAACTGTATTTTGAGTAGTATCTGAAAAAGCTATCCCTATTGGCAGTAAAATATGTGCAGATGTAACAAAATTAATAACCAAAATTTATACACTAAAAATTGATATTCTTTGGCATCTAGCCTTCCAAAAGCCATTCCTTTACCATGAAGAATTATTGTGTCTTAATTTCCACTAATTGTGAAGGATGATTCATCTGAGAGAACTCAGTCACCACAGACATATCATTTATGTGTGGAAGTGCTTTAGAATAAGGATGCCCTTGGTATTAAAAAAAAGTCATGCTCACATTTTGTTTCTCAAAATTTCCACAAGGATAACAGTTCAAGAATTTTAAAAAAATAAATAAGAAAGTACCCATTCAGGGACATACATAGATATGCAAACATGACATTTTGCAGAACCCACATAGCTTGCCATTAATTACTCTACCTGCACACTTCTTACAAATGACAACACAGAGATTGATGGATGCCCAGTCAGGACCGGGAGCTTTACAGTCAGCGCAGATCCTGTTGGACTCATTGAACCAAATCTTCTCAGCTACTTCATAATCAGATAGAGTTTCTGCTATTGATTGCTGGAGTGCTTCAATCCAGTCTTGTTTCTCTCTTTCTGACTCTGCTGTAAAGCTGAAACAATTGACTTTTCTGTGTTATTGATCTTTATTTTAAAGCCCAATTAAACATGGTCTTTAGTCTCCTTATTTATAACATTTACACCCAAAATCACCATCAAAAATCTTCCTCCACAAAGATATAAATCCTAAAATGAAATGTATTATTTTGTATTTTTAGTCAATGAAACTCCCTCTGTTTTAGTATTGTTTTCAACAATACCACTACTAGTATAATAGTGGTACATAGCTTTTATAATATTCATCTAACATCCCAGAGTTAATTTCAATCTTTTTATGTTACCAGTTAACCAAACTTAAAGACTGAAGTGCAACAAAAGCATAGAATGTCATAAGGAAACATGGAGAATTAAATGAGAATTTTACATTTCAGTTTATCTTTTTAAAAATTCCATACTAAACAAACATCAGCATGGTCATATCTTAAGAAAAAAAAAAAATCAAAGAACTAGCTACCAACTAGCAACAGATTCAAATTGCTGATCAAGACTAATTTACCTGCTAGTTGACTGAGAATGAAAGTATTTGCTAACATTTAATAAGTCCAAGAGAATGAAGAAATTTCTTTTTCTCCTTCATTACATCTAATTTAAGAAACACTACAACACTTAACAAAAGGCTTTTATTAGCAAATACTTTCATTTTCTTAAAAATCATTACAAGCCTCAACAATCAGCCAAAGTGAAACTTTCAACTGCTTTCAACCAAGGATTTCTACAAGGGATAGCACATTGAAGCTTCTTTTCAAATAAAATGCATAATACTAAATGGATGCAGCATTATTTCACTATTGCAGTTTATTATTCTTTAGGATGAAGTCAATTTGTGAAAGTGGAGGAATTCATTTCCCTTTTATTTTTTCCTTGCACAGAACAAAGAAAGAAGGCTACATAAAAGTACAAATCTGTGGGAATAACATGCCAAGTCAGGAGCTAACAGATGAAGCACACAACTAAACAAATCAAAGAAAATCCTCCCATTTTTCTAAAAAATTGTCCTAAATAAAAACATTACCTTTTCATCCAAACTAGCAATGGTTAGTATGAAACCAGTATTCTTTAGTGCCTTAGTTAATTGCATATTTTGTAAACATTAAAGGTCTTACCTAAAGCTTTTATAAGGAGTAATTATTTCAAAAGATTGCTTTGCAGCCCGATCCACTTGTTTTACATTTGCCACATTCATAGGGATTAAAGTGATACCAAATCCTGTCTTAAAGTCCTACAAAAATGATAAAAAAGTTTAGGAGGTTATCATTCAAAAATAAAGCATGTAAAGAAGAATTATTTCATCATGGTCCAAAAAAACAAGACCAGAAATAGACATCTTTCCCATAGCATGTAAGCCACTTCTAATTTATTAATGGCTAAACAAACGTCCACTAAATTTTGTCCAACCACTATGTTTCCAACTGCTAGAATGACCTTACCTAATTATTGGTAGGAGAAAAAAATGAATGCTCAAGCAATTAATAAGGGAAAGAATTAAAAAAAAAAGTTTAAACAATAGATAGCATTAAAATGTGAATGCAAAATTATGGAAGGATCTAGCTTAAATCATGCTTTAGCACCTAAATGAACTTTATACATCTAGATCCTTCTCACTGACAACAGTTTTTTGTGCTTTAAAACTGAGTGTTTGACAAAATAAATATGTATAAAACTCTTTCTTAAACCTTTGGTTCCTCATGATTCTGATGTAGTGCATGAACTAAACATGTCTTTGAAGAAAGGTCCTATACAGCAGCTAAAAGGGTAAGTTGTGACTCAATTGTAAGAAAGTATTTTTACTTTAAACCAAGCAAAGTGGTTTGGGGTTTTTCTGCTGCATGGAAAAATGTACTAAAAATAAAAATACATTTTGTATTGACAGAATTGGGAAATAAAATTTGAGCTCACACTGAGCTCCTGTGAGGGTCTCTCAAACATATGGATTTTGGAAACACAGATGAATACACATGTTGTTTCTTATCTATTTGGAATACCATCAACATTTCCTTCTTCAAATTTATTTAGACATTCATCTCAAGGCAGAGACACTTCCACAAGTTTAATTTCTGGAAATATTAGTATACTCCTTGAAAACAGTAAATAAATCAGAAACAAAAGCAAACTATGTCACCTAAGCAAAAAGCCAAATTCACATATCACTTGCATATTCACTGTTACCTTCAGGTAACAAATAGCTGGGTATAGACTGATAAAAATAAAAGCACTGAAGGGTAAAAGTTTCAGAATTGTCTGCATCTGAAAAGAGAATTGTTTTTCTAGTTAATACATACTTAAACCTCCATCACTGACAATTTTCTCTTTTTAAGATTCCCAAATTTTTGAGCACTAAAGCCTACATAGAGAAAATACTTCAAAAAACTCTTTTAATTTTATTTCCCTGTTTCAGGTATAAGCAAATAAAAATATTGTTTTAGCCAGGACTGCTAAGGCTAAATCTGACAAAAGACACACATATATGTCTGTGTCTATGCACAAGCAGAAGTATCAATTGTATCACAACAGGAATTGAATAGAATAATGCCCCAAAAAGCACAATATCCATTACAAGATGAGATTTTTAGAATGACAGAATTCCCACTGCTAAATATACTGTGAGATAAGGCAGCTAATGTTTCCTTGCCAAACTTCTTATTAAGAATTTTTGGGAGCTTTTTTTCATGCTATTACCTCTGACAGTAACAGTGGGGAACTAGGTGTGGATTTCAACACAAACCTTTATGGAAAGTAGAAGCTTTTCAATAACTAACTTGGCTTATAATTCCTCATCTAATTTATTTTAGAAAATTGAAAAAAATAGAATTATTTTTAATTATTTATACTTTTCTTCTACACTCTTATCCTGTAACCTAGACACTTTTGTCCTCTCCCCTCATCTTTGGTCCCCACTCCATTTTCCTATAAATCAAGGGGTTTCATACTGGCACGTCTGCTTTAGAAGAGAGCAGAGAGTTCTGTTAAGCCAACACAGTCCCTAATTCACCCTCTATGGGAAAAGAGTGGGCAGAATAACCTTTTTTTGAGTGTAAACTTGACAGTATCCTCTGTAGCAGTGAAGCATTCTTAACTTCACACCACCAGTGAGAAAAAGAGGAGCATGAAATAGTTAAAAAAAAAAAAAGACAGATGATAGAAAAATACAAAACTTATTTCTATCAATGAAATGAAAAAAAAAAAAAAAGAAACCTAACCAAAACAACCCAAAACCATAAACTTAAATGGTCAATGCTTCTGAGATGTAAATTGGATGAAATTTTCATTTTTTGATTCAAATAGTTCAAATTATTTAAAATAATTTGCCTTAAGAAATCCCGATTTTCAAAGGAGAGCCCATCCTCAAACCTGCACAGTCAACTCCTTGTTTATTAAATAACAGCTGAAAAAACACCAGAAGCCATAGTTAGAAGGTGTTCAATATACTTCTAGGTCCAGATTAAAGTTCACTGAAGGTAAATGATTAACAAAGATGACCAAAATAATATCTACCTCATTGAGCTAGAACAAAAGTTCCCCTGCAGAGTAGCTTCCCTTTAAGGTACTTGCTACTGGTGAAGGTCATAAAAATAATTCAAATAAGAAAAGGTACATGCTCATCTTCCCAAATAAGCTTCCAGCAATCTAAGCACTTAAAAGGCCCCTAAAAAAACAGTTGCAGCAAAGAGAATTATACTTACTGGCCATTGACAGACACATCCTCAAAGAATTAAAAAGCCCAACAACAACAACATGCTTTGAGGTCTCTGCAGGATCTTACTTCATAAATTTCCCAAATACTGGTTGTGAAAAAAGGAGGCCCTTTTGCATACGTATATTGCCACCTGATAACTGAAAATTTTTAATTTTTTGCCTAAAAACTGAGGATTTCATTACATAAGAGAAAATGCTAACTAAACTTCATTCACCTACTTATTCCATAATGTTCTTTCTTTATTTATTCTACGTTCCTTTCAGTCTCTCTCTTATGCCTTCAAACAGCTTGTTGCACCTCCTTTCCTTGGAGCAAAATGGAGCAAGCTGCATGGAAGCAACCTGTCACATGGAGATCACACACACACAATAATGTCTCTGAAAAAAGGCACCAAACTTTGTTGCACTACATTTAACAATACAGAGCCAAGAAAGCAGTCTCGAAACAAAGTGCATTAATTTGAAAGTCTTTACCTCTAGGTGCAGCACCAGCCTTCCAAAATTTGCACACGTGCCCAGTGTCTGAACAATCCCATTCAAGAAAGAATAACTCATTATGCTTTACATTCAGCAAGGGCAAGAGAACTTACAATACTGAACTACAGTGGAATGTGAGAAACGTTAAGAAATTAGAATCCACTTTTCAGAACAGAATACTGTGGCAAATTAAGCAATTTCATTGGTACATTGAAGTCATTTCCATAATGGTCCAAACAAACTCCTTAAGGAAACTGCACAACACTTGGCATAAATCTGGCTTTGTGAGTGACAGGTACACTAGAATCTAATTTTCAGTGCTCAGAATTATATGCTTTCAAGAGTGCAGTCTTCTTCTCTACTTCAGAAACAGAAGTGGGAATTGGTATAGGGAAGAAAGAAGTGCTCCACTTTGAAAGATGAATTCATTCACTTTGAGTGCACAGAAGGACAATAGGGCTATTCAAGAACTATACAAAAAATATCGACAGCAAAAGCAAGCAGTATTTTCTCAGAATAAGAACTGTCTTGCTTCTACCCACTGAAAGCTCATTGTTTCAGATACACTGAACTGTGCTAGGTTTTCTGACAAAGGAAGAAAAGTTTAAGATTTAAAAATGCACAGAGAAAGATGAGAGTTGGGGTTTTTTGGGATTTTTCTAAATTTAAATATAGATATGACTTAAATGTCTATAGTTAATACTATCTTCATGAATTCTAAAAAAGGTTGAAAAATGAGCTGACAATAAGAGCTTTAAAAAAAACAAAAAAAAATCTTTATAGATATAATAATAGATCAAAAGTATTCGCTAAACAGCACAGTTAACTGGAAGCTAAAAATACTAAGATGAGTACTGGCTTTCTGATTAGCTGTTGTTCCTTCCTGAAGGGTGAATAATTACAATGTGTGAGCATTGCTGTCATTATTACTCATCTGAAAAAGACAGAACCTATGAAAACCTGTCATCTGTCACATAAACCATAAAATTATTTAACTTGTGTTTTTAAACGTACCTTTAACATGTATCTATAAAGCACCTCTCAGTGTACAAAACTGCCTTCTCTATTATGCATTATCTTTTCATAGGCAAAAGCTGCCCTGACAGGCTTTACTAACATCTATTCTATTTTGGATGAAATTCAAGGAGACTCAAACCTAGTCCCATACCATTTCTAATACACCACCAATGTTTTACAGACACAGAAATGAACATCAAGGTTAAGGAACACTAAAGTATATATGTATAAAATCATGTTACTATACCTGAACAAGTGAAATTTTCAGAGCTTCTGGATACCTAACTTTCGGCATGTTGTCTTAAAAAGACAGATTTGGGCACCTTTCTGCACACAAGTCATAAATAAATTTGTAATCAGGGGCTAAACCCTTGGACTCTCAGTTAGTGAATGTCTTCACAAAACAGACCTTCTAAAACAATTGTTTTCCTATCTAATTAATTTTTTTTTCTATTTTTTCCCTTACACTTGGTTTTATCCCAGTAACACTAGGGCTGGCACTCTTAATGGTTTAGTCAAACCAAAATTCATCTGAATGCAGAAGTTCTAGAGATGTTACTTTTGTTCTTCAGCATTTACTGTTTCAGCAGCTATTATCATGTCTTTGGCTGCACTGTCTTTCATATTAGAACTATCAATCCATATTTTTATCTCTTTTGGTGAAGGACTAAGAGGATAGCAGCAACAACAGAGAAAAAGGAAAATTGCTGACATGAATTCAAGAGACTATGTTTCTACATATTCACACATACATATACACACATAAGTATGAACCTTAATAAATATATGTTTGTAGCTTAGTTTGAAGTGAAAAAAATAGAGAAGTACAGAACTCTGAAGTAAAGAAATAACACTGATATATGCTGGGAACACAGCACTTTTGGAAATTCTACATCAACAAAGTAGTCTCACTGCACATCAGTTTCCTTCCTGTTTATTATGAGATCATGGTGCATTTGCTTTTTTTGTATTTGGCTGTCAGATCTTGAGGACATGCAATATTGAAGTGCGTGCATGCACACAAATATATATAGATATATATGGACAGATATAAAATAAAGCTCTATCAGTGGTAAGAGGTAACAGATCAAGAATATTACACTACATATAAAGATATACTACATATAAAGATATACACACATAAATCTATATGGATCTGTTTATAAATGCATGGTTTTTGTTTCCTTTTCAACAGGTATCTTTCATACCACCCTGACACTAATTTATAAAGACTATTCATATTTCTGAAACTACTCTTGTCCTCCTACCCATACACAGAAATTCTTGACCGTTAATCACAATATCTCTGATCACAGTTCAAAAATAGGACCTTATATGGTCCCTCGAATTTACCATTTAATTTGCAACAGCTCTTTAGATTTACCTTGGGGAAGTTAAAATGAAGCTTGTGACAATTACACTATTCCTGTAAGATCTGAAAATTCCCTTAAAAATTAAGCATGATTTAGTCTTTTCCATCATTCTTACCCCATAGCATTTGATTCCTTCCAAACAATCAAATTATTCCAGAGAGATTAAAAGCAGTAACTAGAATCATTCAGATGAAGCATTCATATTTTCTTTCCTCTACTCATTATTTGCAGGCATTATACTTCAGCCTTTCCAGCTATTAAGGAAGGCTAATTTCTGCAACAGAAATATGGGGGAAAAACTGGCTTCCATATTAATGAAAAATTAAGACCTTCTTATGTTTTAAAGAGTTTGAGAAAGAGTGACTAGTAATGCAGCAATTGCTTTGATGATATTAAGTTTACACAAGCTTATATGTACTGAGCTTAGCACCCCCAGTTATTTTTTTCAGGCTTCTCTACATCCCTCATCACAGATCAAAACCTTTTAATATTGATTTCCAGCGATATTTACATGTTGTGGATTGTAATACAAACCACCACGCATGTGCTCTGTCTTACAGAGCCTTCTAAAGAGATAAATAAAAAACCACAGTGAAGCATTCAATATATAATTACACACTCAAAAAATAATGTTACAATAACACAATAAGGTTGCTAACTCAAGCCTTGATGAGCAAGGAGATGCTAGAATTCCACTTGTCTATGCATGTTAACTCTGTAGCTCGATGCTCATCTGTTATGATATGTGAGGTAGTCACATCATCAGTTTTAAGTTCTTCACTTAACTAAGCAAAATTATTTCCCCTATTAGAGAACCGCTTGAAAATGATTCATGCTATTTTTGAAAAAAAAAAAAAAAAAATGATAACCTGTCATCCAAAATTTTGGAGGTTACAAAGAAGGAAGACAGCAAAAGATAAGAAGGGAACTTAGATGAGCTCTAGTCAGCGCCATGTCAGCCTCTCTGCAGTGGAGTATCCAAAATACTCCAAATACTGCTCGAGTACATCCCTCTCTGTATCATTCCACATAATTACTTTATTAAAAAATGTAATACCTGTACTTTGAATGATGAAAGCAAATGCATAAGAAGTGGGAACAAGTAAGATATTACTTTAAAAAATGCATTCCTGACGAACACTCTTAAGGTAGCTACAACCTTAGGTGTAACTTCTCATTTAAGTTACAGATCTCTCTATTCACTTACTACAGGAGCAATCCAGAATCCTCACTTCAGCAGCTATGTGTATGTATTTTGCAATATCAATACAATTTTATATTGCTTGATTATGTACCATCAGGCCCATGCCTTGCTTTTTGTATGGGATGGATCTAGGACACATGAAGATGAAAGCTCCCTTCCTTTATGGGCTGCAAAAAAAAAAAAAAAAAAAAAAAAAAAAAAAAGAGGAGGATCACATAATTAAAGTGACTGAATACCTGAATACTATACTGGAGAGTTAGCTCTTATCTTTGCCTTTTCCAGTTTCTACTCAGTGTAAATCAAAGCCTTAGCATACAGTCATTTCACTGCACATTTTTCATTTCCTGGTATCTGACTTTATGCTCTAGGGTTTGATTTGCAGAATTGCTGAGCAATTGGACTTTCAGCCAAGACCTATGAAAGCAGTATTTTGAGCAGGTATAGTTTGACAGAGAACTGTTCCCTCCCAACCACCCATAAAAGACTGGAAAAACAGAGAATACAAAATATATAGATATTTCAATCCTTCATTCTATTTCTCAGAACTGTGTGGTCATACAGAGGAGACAATCATGTTCGTTTATCTTACAGGAACTGATTAAAAATAAATTCCTCATAGCTCCACAAATAAAATTTCTTTTTCAGTGAAGCAATCATTTGAATGTAGGGCACTTTCCAACAGTGCGCTATAAAAAAGTAGCATGGGCTACATCATGAAAAGAAATTAAAATTTCAAAACAATTACTAAACAGACAATGCACTGAAAGAGGTAGTGATCCTGTGAAAGGAAATATATTAAAGTATCTACTCCAAAGTATTATAATCAGGTGAAATTAAGAAATAAGACTTGGAAATAAGACCAGTTTTCCCACGATTAGTGGGTGCAAAAATCTGTAATTGAGGTAATATTAACAAAGGCTTTTACCTGAGTTCTTAAAAAAAATTAGGTTTACAGAACACAGGAACATCTGTCTCCCCATGTAACACTAAGTAAGCTCTTACTCTAGATAGATCCTTGGCTTCAATCAATTTCAACATAATAGCAGCAATGAATCTTCAGGTCTTAGCAAGACTTAGGGAAATCAGAGATCAGAATAAAGAACACAGAGTCTATGTTTACCCACTTCTTTACTGCCTAGTTCCATAAGAAAGGCTTTAGTGTATGGTCTCAGTGAATTGAGAGAAGATGATGCAATCTGGAAGGAGATGTTCAAAGTAAACAGCTACAAACACATAAACATAATTTCAAAGCTTCTATTTCCTAGTCCTCAAAAACAAAGAAAGAAGAAGACAATGGAGTAGAGAAAAGATCATAATTCCAAATATTTATAAGTTACTCACTTGTGCTGAAACATGCTAAAAGGGAAGGGGAAGAAACACTCCATGCTGCAACCATGCCTTGCCATTAAAAATAATTTGCATGTGTGGAAATTATGCACTTCAGAAACAACATGTGCAAGTGAATTATACATAAAGATGTAAATTTTAACACAAAGCATTTTAAAAGTATTAGTGGAAAGATTTCTTGACTTAAAGGTACCATGGTAATTTGCTTTCCTGCTTTAGAAATATACCGAAGAACCTGAATTCTTCAACTATTCTACAATTCAGAGCTCAGCTTTCTGAATCACAGAAAGTGTGATTCAGACCATATTCCATTCTTCAGACACATGCTTTCTTTTTCCTGTCACTCAACATACTAGGAAAGCAAGTGTCTCTCATCTGAGGCACACAAGACAGAACCAAGCATCAAAAGCAAGCTGGTAATACTGCAGACAAAACTTTCCTTGCTATCTTCCCAAATGCCCTGACAGGTATCAAGCAAGAGAGACAAATCTGCTTTCTGTGTTGTGTCCCCCATTCCCCCACCACACACACAAAAGACAAATGTAGCTGAAGTTCCAATATGAACAATAGCAGAAACTCCCTTCCAGCAGGGCTTCTCTGCAGCATGGAGCTCACTCAGAAATCAGCATCTTAACAGGTACAGACGCTGAAGCACTGCAGCTGCCTGGGCTATCATCTTTACTTTTGCTGCTTTATGAAAAATTGTGAGATGACATGAAGATCATACAGCTAAATAAATATATAAATAAAAGTCAAAGCCTGTCAGGAGCAAGTACCACCTATTTTCAAGGCTTTCACCTTTACTTTTATTCCAATAGCTACTCACAACATTGTCTCGTATTTAGAGGCAATCATGTTCCTTAAGACTCACGACTTCTGACACACAGAAACTGATTCCATTTTAGAATCCATTTCTTGCTACTCAATTCACATATTTTTCGTGCCAAAGGGATACAAGTTTAATATATGCAAATTCTAAAATTACATGGAAATGCCTTAATTTCCCTCATTTTAGTGTTTGAACTCTTCTAACTTTTTTTTAAATTTATCTGAAACAGTTATCCCTACAGTCACCATCTCAAATTCACACACCATTTTAAACGCTTCCCTGCAATAAGCACCCAGAGCAACTCCTGTTCAGTCAAGGATATTTTTAAGCATAGATATTACTTCTACAATTTTAAGTAGCCATCTGGACTCTTCTTTGGAAGTGCTTCACAAATGGAAACCTTCTTAGATTTAGCACGTCTGTTCTCTGGAGACCAGAAGGATCATTGAATTTTAAGATACCACATATAGCCATAATTTTCTGAATTCTTATCTTTATAATCTTCTTGCCAAAGCTTTACATACACACCAAAGATCTTGTCATGTATTCATAATCCAGAAAAACTGGTAAAAAAGTGTTTGAGCTCTTACATGTCTACATTTTTGCAATACCACAAAATCTACAACAGTTGTCATGCAAAAACGACAAAATTTTTCATAGGACTTTTAGTACAGTTGTCACTAGATAAGAAAGAAAACTGTTAAGATGTTCACACTGCCAAAATTTCCCTAATGAACAAAGAAATCCTCCAAATAATGGAGTGCCTACTTTCTCCCAAAATTTGCTCATGGAGATAAACAAATATGATAATGACAATAAAGTACCATTGACCAAGCATAGTGAATTTACTTAGTGACTACAAACAGTAAGGTGTTAAGACAAATGTTCCTCACAGTAAATATGAAGATTTTTTGTTTTATTTACTACCTACTTCTTTAAAAATTTGAAATTTAATTGTATGATGTGATATTTCACATGTGGAAATAATTAATAACTAACATAATTCGTAATATTTCAATAACCACAAGGAAAAATAATATTTCCTGATGGAGAAAATTTTCCAAAGCTTTTTTTTTTACTCACAAACTTAAACTCCAAGTAATCTGCATGACTCAAAATATTTTCAAAGGGAAATTAATTTTAAAAGAAAGTTTTAACAGTTTTTAAAGTACTATACAAATAAGACTACTTAGTATAGACATTTCCATATCTTAAAAGAAAGTGGATTTATGACTATCTGATTATATTACATGCATACACCATTTTATCATAGCTGAATCTCTATGGGATTTTCCAGCTGATGTTGATAAAATGAACAGTTTAGATTTCTGATCCTATCAAACTGAATTACACTTCTGAGATGGTGTATTGCAACAAAATATACACACACACACACAGACACCCCTTATAAGAATAAATGAATGAATTACATGAATTATAGAGAGCTCTGGACTGTGCTAACTACTTTTTCCAGCTTGAGAGATTTTAGACACCTTCTGCTTAGAGAGCCATGAAGAAAAATGTTCCACTTTAACAGTTTACATTATGATCTTAAATTTAAAAGGAAAAAAATAAGCTAAAAAGATTACAGACCCTCACAAAAATTTTTGGCCAGTCAGTATAAACTCTCATCTGCTTAAGAAATGTTCACCTTTGCAGGAATGAAACATCAAAAGCAATAAAATTTCAGATTTGATTAAAATTTGAAATTCAGAAATTTTTGGATTACCTAAACCAAAAAAATACTGTTTTTTCCTTGTGAAATACATAAATAAGTATATAGTAGAAGATTTAAATTTTGGGAGTGTTCACAACTTTTCATTAACTTTGAAGAATGTGTCAAGTACCAAGGAGGTTCAGGCCTTTTCTGGAAGCCAACATAAAGTATAAACTTCCCACTAATACCTAGAAACAGAAACCTAAGGAGACCAAATTATGATTTGTGAATTCTTCCCACTTCTGTAATACTTATTCTAAAACAGTGAAGGGACAGTAGCACCACCAGTTTTCCCATACATTCTTTTGTGCCTGGACCAAGAGAGGGCTGATGCCATGACAACAGCAACGCTGCACCTCAGGTTTTCATAAGCCAAATTTTCCTAACACAGTCATTTCAGTATTATCTCTCCTGGGAAGACATCCTCCTTACATTTAGTTCAGCCAAAAACAGAGTGGGGTGGGTTTGGGGTTTTGTTTGTTTGTTTTGAGGGATTGGTTTCTTTATTTCTGTTTATAAAGAAAATATTTTCTTCTGCTGGCTTTAGATTCACTCATAATAATTTGCCTCTATGTGACAACGTTGAAAATAGAAGATAAATGCAGAGAAACTGTTTTGCATTTTGTAAAGCAAAATCACTTATAGACACACATACAGCTATTGCTTAGCTGCTATTCATTTTCATACTTGCCTAGGCTTTATGCCATGAAGGTAGTGATTTCACATAAAAAAACAGTTAGTATGAAAGTAAATACATAAAAGAGAGTTTCAAGAATCAATACAGTTTACAAATAAGCAATCTACTTCTCACTACATAAATACTGAAGTAGTTACAGTACTAAATACTTTCAGAGATTACTGAATTCCTAGCATTGTAAATAAGTTTTATCATGAGTAAATGTAAAAGCTATTGCCATTGGATTTTAGTGATTAATTTTTTTAAAATTTTGATTTTAAAATGATTAAAGCAAAGATAGGCTACTATCACAGCTAAGGAAGGATCCAGCTGTAAAATATGTGCACTATACTTATTTTCCAGAACTGAATGTAGAATTAATATAGGCTTCCAAACAAACAAAATGCCTTCATCATAATGAACGTAATCTAATTTTTAATGAATATTGCCTCCCATCACAAATTATGAGCTTGAAGCACCTTATTTAAAATAAATTCAAGCTTTCAATTTAATTATTTTCTGCTAATGAGGAGCAAAGGTTAATATCTAACAGAAAAGGAGAAATTATTACAAAAATATGGAGCAACCATTCTCTAAAAAACATACTTGAACAGATCAGAAGTTAGAAGCCAAACAAAATCCTTAAAAAACCCCTTTCACATACATCTTTCAAACAACCTTTATACTCCATGTTACTATCTAGAGAGCTACTTAATAGAAAGAACACTAAAAATTAAATCTTTAACAAATTATCTCCATTTACACATTTATCTTCTGCTTGTTTCATTAAGCTTCCAGTTGTCGTCCACTGAACATTACAGGAAGGTCTTTTAGGATCCACAATAAGCTACGTGGCTCCTTTGTAGCATACTGATTCCATCTGTCTACCACATTCTTTTCACTTCTTCAGTCTATCACTTATGCCCAAATCCTTGCAAGCAAGAAATGAATCTCACTCACCTGAATTTAATGAAAAACTTAAAAAAAAAATTTTGTCAACAGCAATATTAACTCATGACTCAAAGCACATTCTTGGGTAGGGGCAACAGGCCTAGATTACAACTTATTTCTTTCCTGAATGTTGTGTAGAAAAGCCTTCAAAATCACAGTATTAAAAAAACTTAATTTCTGAAACACATATTGCTATGTTCACATTAGTCAAGATGCTTTATAAATCACTGATTAGTGAAGAGCAGCACCTGTAGTGGCAATTTGTTCATGGACAGTGACCAAAGCAAACATGGAAACACTGATTTACAG
Source organism: Oenanthe melanoleuca (assembly GCF_029582105.1). NCBI lineage: Eukaryota > Metazoa > Chordata > Aves > Passeriformes > Muscicapidae > Oenanthe > Oenanthe melanoleuca. The sequence continues at coordinate 48,878,293 of NC_079337.1, read as the reverse complement.
GCTGATCATACAGCAACATCCTGACCTAGACAGCAGCAAACTGAACCCACTTCATGTCATGGGGAAGCACAATGGTAAAAATACTATTCTGGCTCATAACTGAAACTATGCAGATGCATCTCACCACACACAAGTTGCACCAAAATTGCAATGACTCGATCAAGATAACACATTAAAGAGAATCTCACAAACAGTAAAAATAGACCTAGAATTACAAAATCACTCCAATTTAGGGTATTCAGAAACCCAGCAGCAGCATTTTGTACCATTTGTGGGTGGGAAGGGCTGTAACATGCTACAATGATTTTTGAGAACAGGAAATCTACCAAAAAACCCTTCTATATTAGTAGAAATGGGCAGCTGCAATCTGGAAACACACTGAAGTTACAAGAAGGTATATTTTCTCAGCATGAACATGTCATTTAAGAAACTAGGATGAAGAAGAATTCAGGAATGAAACAAAATACCGCACTAAAATGGAAAACTGGCAATTGACATGAATGGCAAAGCTCCAACTGACATTCAAAGAGATGGAAATTCACCCCAGGTATCTGTGTACAGATCCTACAAGAAACAGCTTTTTTTATACAGCCCCATAAATACTCAAAATGCAACACATCTTTAACTTTTCTATTTAGAAAGACAAGCAGCTGCAGCAAAATCCATACATGCCTTTTCAGGTTCATTTTTAAATAGATCTACATGCAGTATAGGAGAATGAAATTTAGGTGTGAGGATAAAAGACCTGCACAATTAAAAGACCTGAACCACGGAATCACATAGAATTGTGATAACACCCTCTGGTTTTGTATCTACAGTGCACTCTATTAACCTTTACTTTTTCTTCTCCCTGTAAAATTCCCCCTACATCTCCACTTGCATATATTAAGAAATGTGTTTCTTTATATTCCCTACCACATCAGTGAGAGATGGATGAAGAAACAGTTTGTGTAGATGTAACCTTTTCATTCCTACTTGTAATGCTGTCATTTCTACATCACTATTTATTGCCGAGAACACCAACAGACAAGTGTCACACTGCTAATTGTACATATCTACCATAAGTACCTAAGGATCATCTAACTGCATATTGTTGTAGATCATCCCTTTTTTAGGTGCAGCACACACAGACAAAATAACTGATGTATTTATTCAGGCTGAAATAAACCCTTTCTAGGTAAGTCCCATAAAGAGGTTCCTGCCTTCTGTTGTGTGGTTGGCTTGTTTTTTACAAAATAAGATGAAAGATCATAGAACCCCCATTGCTTCTCTTTGTGAAGAAAAAAGAATTGCAAGGTGAAACAAACCAACCTGGAAGCCAGAAACCACCTCCCACATGGGCATCAGTGGTGACCAGTCACAGCACTGTCTCCTTCTCTTCTTTTATAGCTACTCAGGACTAATGAATTTTGCCTTGATCAGTTTCTCAACTTTTGCTATGACTCCCATCTCCTGTCTCATCAGTTTTCTTGCAGCTGCTCAGTTCCTTCAGGGGAAAGAAGCAAGATCCAATTGTAATAATGGGCTGCAATTACTCCTGTGTTGCAGGAACTGAGCTGCTGTTGCTGACTGCTGTCATTTTATCTGCCTTTGAACTTCTTTATTACCCCACGGCAAGGAATAACAGCCCTTGGCTGGAAAAAGCATCATACATGAAACATCCTGCAGAGCCTCTCAAATAAGTGCCAGACAGGCTGATTGTGAACCAGGAAGCAGGACACAAAGCCAGATCTATTATACCAATGCAGCCACTCTGCTTCAAATCTTTTTTAAACCTCACTCATGTATCTCTAACACAGGTCTGCATACTGGTCTTAAAAGCACAGACAAGGGTAAATGTGGGCAAATGCAGTACACTGGATATAGACTCCTCCCTGCCTGCCTCCGTCTAAAATTTAGAAACTCTGGCTGTCAAGACAAACAGTTTTTGTGATAACTGAAACAGAGTCATATCCACAGACAGCAGGAGTTTTTGTACTATTTTTTTAAGAGCCTAACTCAAATTAAACAAGAAATGGACATATAGTCTATTTAATGTAATAATTAAATATTACATACCAGAATCCCCAAAAGGATAAGCAAAGTCAACAATGAAAGTGTTTATCTCCATAAGTAAAACACACTCTTCAGCCTTTACATTATTTGGCTCAGCATTTTTTTAAAAGTAATTTTATTGAAAATGACACAGAAGTACAATAAAAAGGTCTACCAGGAGGAAAAATGAACCAAGACAAACAAGGCAAACCAAATAAAAGTTGCTTGAAATGCTCAAAACATACTAATGTACATCATTAGGCATGACTCACAATACAAGCAAGATTATTTCTACATTTATTTCCTGAATCATAGCTTTCCATATATTTTCCTGGATATGTTTTTCTTTCAACCATTGTCCTGTGCAAATGGTTCTCTGGATGCTCACAGCCAAGAGTTCTGTTGACCTTCCATCCTAAGTGAAGTTAACAAAACTTGATTTTTTTGTGTTCTACAGTGCATGTAAGACTTTACACATGTTTCTTTAACAGCATGAAATATCAATCAGTCAATCATTCTGATGGATCTCTGAGGGGTCCTGACCCATATACTGAGATGGAAGTAACTTTTGAGTGAAGTTTTCTAGAAATATTCTTAAAATATTGATTTTTAAAGAATGAGATTTAAACATGCCATCCTTAAAAATATGTTACTTTGTATGCAAAATATTTAACAGCGAGATTTTAATTTAATAACCAAAGTGTTAAAGTGTTTCCTGTAGTAAGAATTCAGTTTGAGTTTATTAAGTTCAGATTTGTTGGTCTAGCAATTTATTAACTAGGGACAGAAGTTATTGCTGGGAAAGCACACTGGGGTATTCCTCACATTCATACTAAGCTGTAAATAATAAATTAGCTTCCTTTTGCTATAAGGATGGTTCATTTATTTAGAATAAAATTTTCAGATATGAGATAATGGAGTAGAGGAATATTGTTTATTACCTGAACAATACCCTACTTCTCCAAACAACATAAAGAAACCAGCACAGATGAAGAAAAGTAAAATATTTATGGCCCAAAAAAATTAAAATGTCACTTAAGCTACAATGATATTAAAGATCTTAGTATTTTAAGGATCATCTCTATAATTCTTATTTTAAACCATTCTTTTTTGCGTAACTAATGAAAACTACAATAGCATAATTATTTTAGTAGTCCAATGGCAACTCCAGCCTGCTCTCTCTGCACTGCCATCAAAGCTACTGTCCCCATTTCCAGCAAATGCTGTGCAGAAAAAAATAGTTTTGGAGCACGTGTCTATTGAAGAATTAAACATTTGTACAAAAAGAGGTGGAAGCTGAAGAAGTATGAAGAGGAAAAAAGGGAGGGGGTACTACAAATTCTGTGTGTTTTCAAAGTTGCAATGGTCCTTACTCTGATGAACTCCAACAGAGGTTGAATTAAGAACACCCAATCTTGAAAATCACCACTGAGTAACTACAGAAATCCATGAATGCCAAAACTGTTTTCTTTATGAACACTGTGCATTTCCTGCATGATCAGCTATTGCAAGCTAAATGCATTATGATCAATCACTTGCTTTTAAGTGCTTGGTGTTCTAAACATTAGTGTCAGCTACAAGGCACATTAATGAATTGCAGACATATTCTTTGGTCTCCTGCTGGTGCACACAAATCTATTTTATTTAGTTTTGCAGCCAAGGGGAAAATTTTAATCACCACAAAGTGACTTCCAGTGCTCACCTGATGACACTTGTCATAGATTAGGCAAATCCTCTTCTTCAACAATATTGCTTTTCCCCCTCAGACTGGACAAAAGAATAGCCCTACCTGTTACCTTGCACCAAAGAGTATCCATACAACTGAGCCCTTTATCATATAGGCAATGTACCAAAAGATAAAAATATCCTTTTGTGATATTACTTGTCTGAGCTCTGCCACAGGAAGTATAGACTGAATTCTGAAACATCTACAATGGAGCTGTAATGGATTTCAAACCTTGCAAATTGATAACAGAAGTTATATATGAAACAAAAATTTGCAATAGCATATTATGGTATTTTTAGCTAATTATGACATGCAATTCACATGCAGTATCATGCAAGTCTGGTAACAACAGATGAGGAGAAAACTGAGATTTGAAACAGCCAGCTTGCCTTCATCAAGGGAAAGTCTTGCCTAAGTAACCTAGTGGCCTTCTATGATGGAATGACTACATCAGTGGACACGGGTAGAAGTCACAGATGCAATTTTTCTGAGTTTCTGTAAAGCCTTTGACACAGTCCCTCACAACACCGCTTCTCTAAACTGCAGAGACCCTGATTTGAGGAGTGGACTGTTCAGTGGATAAGGAATTGGTTGGAAAGTCAGTAAAAAGGTAATCAGTAAGTGAAACCAAATGTGGCAAATGCATAGAAATAGAGGATGGGAAAAATGTGGTTTACATTGTTTTTGATTTAAAATTAAGGCAATTAGGAGAAAAAAAAAAACAAAACTACTCATGTTTTTCAGCATGTTTCCTATGAGAGCTGACTAATATGCTTACAATTAAACAGAAATCAAACCATGTTCTAGCTGCATTTAATTCTACAGTATATTGAGTTATGGAAAGACAGATTCAAGTGTTCTTGAAAAATACTTTCTTTTTCAGTTTCATTGCTGCCTCAAACTTTCTTGTTACACACACATACAAAAAAAGAGGACTTTGTTATTTAAGTGTGTGTATATAAACACATATATACTTATTCTACAACTTTGCGGATTAACTGAATGCAGAAATAGCCTTTTAATATGATTTAAAATAAAAAGATAAATGCAAACCCAGTCTACAAGTATAAAAGGAAGTTCCCATAAAAATGTTGTTTCCTGTATTTAAGGCTTTTGATCCAATACATTATTTTACCATGGAATTTGAAGCCAAGCTAGTAGTTCTTAAAACGAGCAATGAATATAGGGATGGAAAATGGTCTTGGGAAATTCCAGGATTCCTAGAAGTAAATGGATTTCCCCAACATTGCATAGTGTTAAATCCTGAAACCTCCTTCAACTGCTTATGTGTGTGCTCTGCCACTCTGTAAAATCTTCATGATATTCAAACAAATCCCATTTTACTTCACTGTTAATTTTTAAGTGCTTAAGGTAGCTGGCTATATATGTATTAGTCATCCATAAAGTTTGATGGAGCATTACTGAAAAACTGACAACTTTACTCCAAATCAGATTAATCAGGAAGCTTTTTATCATTATGGAAGCATTAGGCTTTTTACCATGTTTCATGACTGCTTTAGGTGTACTTACATCTCAACAAGATTTTAGCATAAAAACAAATGAACAGGAAAAAATCCTCAAAGTTTAAATGCACGTAGAAGAACTTCACACTAACTCTTACATCTTTTTTGGGTTTTTTGATGGAAGTTCTGTTTATGCCCTTCTCTGTGCTCTTTAATATTTTCCATAACCTAGAACAATATCACAAAAAATTATTTTTTAATGTAAAATGCAGATCTTCCCTGTAAAGGTGGTCATTGACACATTTTTCTTCTTTGATTGAGTCACTTTACCAGCATATTATTTTAAATCTATCTTTTAATCTTTTTTGAAGTAGGGGTGCAATTAGTTTAAAACTGAAGAAGTAGTTGTCATAAAAACAACAAACCTTATCCCCACTCAACATGATTTCTTGCAGTCATTAATTTTGCATTATAACAAGCAAAAACAAAGGATTTAAAGCTTTCTTACACAATTCAAGTTATCTCCTGTTCAGTTGTTCCTTATGTCATGTACAGCAATTGATCATTGCTATGTTTTTGAGTGTGGAAAATTGGAATGAATTTCTCGAAAGGAACTGCTAGAAAATCAGGGATATGACCTTAATCTATCATCCCAACCACAGCTTGATGCAAACAACTATATTTAAAAGAGGCTGGATCATTCGATTCCACTATGAGTCACCAATGTAACAGTATATTTGCCTTAAATCACTTCTTCATATTAATCTTTCCCCCTCCAATGTATTTGGTATGTTTTGGGGTTGTTCCATTTCTGCTTTTCAACATTTGCTACAGATTTGTATCGTTATGAAGGAAGAGCAAAGTCAGAATGAATCAAACAACAAAGAGCAAATATTTTGTTTTTCTGTTACCTCCACCTATTTAAGGAATTCCAGGACAAGCTCAGCTGTATGTTTGTAACCGTGTTTGATCACAGTCTGCAATAGCAATCAAGTACAGCACAGGTTCTTTAGAGTTTCCCAGCTACTACAAACAATAGCTTTTTATCATAAAATCTCTAAAAGCACACATATTCTTGGGGCAAGGGAGATGAGGATGTGGGATGGGGAACAGAAGAAATACAATTACAAATACTGCACTGCTTCTTGTTTTATCATTCTCAATAACTCCTCCTTCCACTGCCACATCCCATACATATCAGGCACTTCTCTCCCCTCCTCTATCAGCCATCTGAATGGTCTTGTTCCTCCTCCTGCTTCCTTTTGTTGCCTTTACTCCCCTATCTTTTTCCCTAGCTTCCTTTTCAGAACTCAGTTGCATTTCTCAGGGTTCCTCATTAGATCTCAAAACTTGTAAGTATTTTCCTTTCTGCTCAACTCCTCTCCCCAGTTTTCTATTGTATTACTGTGTCCATCACCTTGTACTCATTATATTCACAAATATAATCATGAAGATACACCAAAGAATTTACATACATTAAGAAGAATTTCTCATGATGCTTTAGCATGACAACCAATCATTACTACTCATCTTCAGGACTTCATTTAACTGCTCTTTGGTAACCTTCCATTATTAAACACTTTTGACTGTTCTTACTAGATCCTTTTTTAAAAGGATTTCTCTCTCATTCATCATGTTCTTGATTATTAATCAAGATTCCGTTTTCTCCAGGCAAAACCAGAACATTTCCTAAGGAACAATCCCCTTTTGAGAGTATCATTACAAATTCCCATTGCTGTATACAAAAAGACTTCCAAGTCTGTCCCTGAATCCCAACCACAATGCCTATGGCACTGTATTTCATAGTATCATAGAATGGCTTGGGTTAGAGGGTACCTTTAATCATGTAACCCAAACCCCCTGAAACACATATCCAACAGGGGCATCTTTCACTAGCCAGGTTGCTCAAAAATTCTCCCCTTTAAGCCTGTGTTTCTTAACAGAGATAAGAACAAATCTCTGCTCTTATGCAGAGACTCATGCACATATTCCTTCTGCTTCTTTCCACTAACATTCACACTCATAGGGTGAGTCTCACAAGCAACAACCATAAAGTCAGTCAACTTCATTCTTTCTAAATGCAAGAGCACCTCAGTGAAATACAGTGTCTCAAAAAAGAGGAGTGGTGTTTGCATCTTCGTTTTGTTCCTGGTTGGATGTTAGATGCCCACCAAAGCTTCTCAATCACTCAACCCCTCCCTCAACTGGACAGGGGAGAGAAAATATAACAGAAGTATTGAGGGACGAGGTAAAGACAGGGTGAGATCACTCACTAATTACTGTCACAGGCAAAGCAGACTCCACTTGGGCAAATCAGTTTAATCTTTATTTTATATTACCAATCCAACCACAGCGGGATAATGATAAATAAAATTTACCTCTCTTTCAACATGCCAATGTCAAGCATCAGTTTTGGCTTGTCCTTTCAGCTATCCTTGTATAGTTCTCAACATTATGGCACCCTTTGCCATTTTCTGCCTATTTAATATCCTTCCTTGTGATGCAGCCTTTGGTGTTGTCCAGTTTCGCTTTAAATGCACCATTAGCATTACAGAGAAAATCAAAATTACTAGGCACCCTTAACTGGTTCATTCAACATGAATAAACATTTCCATCTGCCACAGAGCAAATAATTTCAATCTTTGATAAAACAAAACACCCTCTGAAATCAATAGGAATATTGAGCCAAAATGAAACAAGAGGTTTTTAATAAGTAATGTATATTGTTGCCTACACATAACAGACAGAATACTCATCACCATTCTAGCTTTAACTTGGAGTCAGGCATGGAGAAAATGTCACAAATTATTAGGGGAAACACAGTCATACCAGTCCCCTATCTTTATATTTGGCAAAGTTCCCTCAAATACCCCAGGTAAATACATCTAGACACCCAAAGCAGTAACAAGAAACCCCTGATTTTCTTTTCAAAGTCAAATTCTAGTGCAAACACTCTGATACCAAGGCCCTCCCTGATATTAAATACCAGTAAATCTAACAAAGGATCCCCTTTATATTCAAGCAGACCAGACAATAATTTGTCAGAGCCCTTCTGGTGGTAACCAAGAAAAGGCTGTCACAGGCACTGCAGACTGGCATTTCAAGCCAATGTCTGAACTGCCATGAATGACCAGATTACATGTTTTTATTTAAGCAAAAATGACTCTGAAACAGAAATGGGAATTTCAGCAAGCTGCAGGTTGAACAAATTGATTCTGTATGATTTACTTTTCACTTTTGCTCAAGAGAGGAAGTTTAAGAAATTTACACTACATGAGTCAAAGAAATTGATGGTTTCGTACTAGCACTATATCACTGCCACAAGTTCAAGCTAAACCAATCACTTTTTAACTAGAAAGAGGCCTGAGACATGATGTTCTGATCTCAATCTGAACTTCACAAAGTTCATAATGGTTATGTTACGATTTGGCATTTGGCTTAGGATCTTCTCCACTTTTAACACTGAAGAAATTTTTTTTTAAAGTAACAGCAGACTCTCCTCTATCAAGTTTATTAGAAATCAATGAATAAGCTCGATCCAATCTCATTTCAACATTGTAAGAAGTCTAAATAGGTGTCTTTTAGCACTGCAGTTATAATAAACCCCTCTAAGGCTCTCCGGGAGCCTGGTATGGATGTGAATTCCAATATGAACAGGATTTGAGGACATCCCTGGGCAGATTTGCCTGATAATTACTGGCTCAACAGCAAACTTGAGATAGGGAAGGATTTTTAGATCAACAGCGCCTTCTAATGGATTAGTGCTGTATTGTGATGGTTTTCTTGAGTACTGCAGTAAAAATCATTTTGTTTTCCACTAGAAATTAAAACACAAATGTAGCCAAAGAATTGCAGACTTCAAAAGCCTAAAGACAGAAGCTATTTCTTCTGATTCACAAACATCCAGAAATTGCATGAAGAAAGAATATTGTCCAAATGCAGAATTGGAAAAGAAACGTCTTAGGACCATTTCAATTTTCTGGGGGTTAGAAGAGTAAGCTTTGGGAAGAAAATTGTTTTGCACCATTATTTGCAATATTCATACACTCAAGAGGAGTTAACAGGCTGAAAGAACATCTAAACATTCTGTTTCAGGGTTTGATTTTGGTTTGCCTTCTGCTGCACTGCAGTCAGTGATCTTTGCAAAGTACCCACTTGATGTGAAAGAGTCTCCTTTGTTAGGGTTATATTTAAGATTTAGGAGTATCTAACATCAGGGAGGGCCTCAGTGTCAGAGTGTTTGTGCTAGAATTTGGGTTTGAAAAGAGAAGGGAACAAGTATTTAGTAAAAGGGCTGTATAAGGATGTGCTTTCACGATCAGCTAAAGCAATTTTGAAATGCATGATGTTGAAGGGCAGAGCAGATATAACCTGCCACACAACAGCACAAACAATAGAAGCAACACATGTGAACATACAAAAAAAATTTTAAAAATCTGTAAAAATAGAAAGTGACGGGGGATGGAAGCAGTCTTAGAATATCTGAATCATACAATCTGCACTCTGAAATGCAGAAAAGAGCAATCAAGAACCCTTCAAGAGTAAATGGCCCTGTTTTGTATCAACATACAGCCAGAAAAATTGATTCAGCACAGTGGGCAGAGCTGCGAGTGCCCCATTTCAACAGAGGAAGTTCAAACTCAAGGCAAGAAAGGTGCTCTCAACAGTTATATCCAAGTAGAGAAAGAACAAAAGAAAAAAGCAAAAATTTGATACTGGTACTGCAACTCTCAAGAGAGACATAACTAATTGCAAATGACCTATAACTCTAGAGAAGAAATTCCTCCACAAGTCTGGATATCTATGCTCCTCAATCAAAAAGCTCAGAACATCCACAAATACCACTCAAAAATATTCAGGGACATAAGATTTAAAAAGCATAAATTCTGAAAGGAAAAGTGGCTTGCTAACAATGCACATCCACAAAAAGATGATTTTCATGGATGAGAATGCTTTCCATGGACCCTCAATGATAAAATACCTGGAAATTCCATGATGGAAGAGTGAGATTGAGCACATTCATAGTGCAAGTCTCACAAGCAACAACCATAAAGTCAGTCAACTTCATTCTTTCTAAATGCAAGAGCACCTCAGTGAAACACAGGGTCTCAGAAAAGAGGAGTAGTGTTTGCCTCTTGGTTTTGTTCCTCCTAAAAGATGAGCTGTGAACTTAAATAAACATGCTAACTGACAGGTCACCTATTCATTACAATAACCAGGCCTGAAGATTTCAGTATATATAAAGAGTACTGTGCTCAGCTATGAAGACAAATTTCTCTCCTTGATGCTCATTCAGCAAAACACATGCTGCGGGCTTAAATTCAAATGACACTTTTGGTATCATCCTAAAAATCTAAATAATTTATGGAGTTTTGTTATAGTTACAGAACATCATAAATCCATAAATGATATCATGTTTGTGGTGGGTTGATCCTGGATGGATGTTAGATGCCCACCAAAGCTTCTCTATCACTCAACCCCCCCCTCAACTGGACAGGGGAGAGAAAATATAACAGAAGTATTGAGGGACGAGGTAAGGACAGGGTGAGATCACTCACTAATTACTGTCACAAGCAAAGCAGACTCCACTTGGGCAAATCAGTTTAATCTTTATTTTATATTACCAATCCAACCACAGCGGGATAATGAGAAATAAACCGAAATCTTAAAATACCTTTCCCCCTCTCTCCCTTCTTCCTGTTCTTAACTCTGCTCCTGATTTTCTCTGCCTCCTCCCCACTCAGCCCCTTAGGGGGATGGCAAAGGGGGTTTGCAGTCAGTTCATCATACTTTGCCTCTGCTGGTCCTCCCTCCTCAGGTTTGCCATGCAAACCCAATTACAACATTCTTGCTTAGTTGGCTGTTGACTGACCTCAAAGAGTGTATGTACAAGTAAAGCTTCCTTGAAGTACAGTAAGCAGAAAGAAAAACAGATCTTTCTCAGTCTCTAATTTCCTGCCATACTCTGGGAAAGAATGATCAGATTTAATGGCAAGCATTATGTGGACCCTCAAGCACACCAAAATAATTTCAAACAGAGGATAACAGGAGAGGAAGCAAGACCAACTCCAAGAGAGACCATTCACATTTGAGACAGGGATTTCTTTCTTTGAAAGAAACAGAACAAGGCAAGCATGTAAAAACACCTCCCCCAATTCCACCTCAGGTTCCAGCTACTTGTGGGTAATCAATGGCCTCACAAAGAAATAGCACCTGCCATTTATTGCCCTGCAATAGATTTTTCTTCCACTAGTTCACACAATTATTCACTGAACCCAACTACCTCCATTTATTCCCTGCCTATGGCACTCTAGAGAGTTCATCTTTATATTATCATATAGTCAAAACAAAACTAAAAGCCCTAGATTTTGGAGGTTGAAAAGATAGACCTATTTCACATTTTTTTAATACTGGATTTGTTTAAAATATTACAGTGCACAACAGAATCTGGCCAGTCTCTTCTTGGAAACAAAAAAATAATTTCTGAACATTTCCCTGAAGTATCAGTTAAATATCATGATATGTTTCTGTATAGCACATTTTCCAGGGCACTGTTTTATAAAACACTGAAACCAGTGCACAAAATAAGCCTTCTGATTAAGTTGAGTGCTTATGGCCCACATTTTAAGAGTGAATTAATCCCAGCCCTGACACTAACATGTTTTGACACTCAGAGCTTTTCACTTCACCTCACTATATATTCACTTTTTTCTATTGTACAACAGACATAATGATTCTTTGCCTGCTTTGTGAAGCCTTCTGAGAATTGCAGCAATAAAGTATTACATATAAAGAGATATGCATTTATATTGAAATGCACCTATTCACAGAGCCATCAATTTCCAACTTGCTAGTTAAACTATTTTTATATGCCTTCATTCACAAAAAAGCACATGAAAAATTTACCTGCTCATTTTTGCAGATCCATACAGTACTCCCCTGAAGTAGAATAAAGATTTTGGTTTTGTATCCTTTCAGGTCAAGATATCCGCTTTTCTCAGGGGTGGCAGAAGTTCGAGACTGAGAGTTATTGTCAGACTGCAATTTCAAGGCATTGAGCATTGTATTAACCCAGTCATTTCTTTCTTCTAAACAAGAAAATAAAATTGTTCAAAGACAGTTAGTTAAGCAGCAGCTTCATTCTTCTCTACACATTGGTTTTCCCAGTATTGTTGCTACATTGGTTGATGGTATAGCTATGCCAAATAAGAGAGACCATTCACATTGAAGAGAAGGTGTAAATAAAAATAATAAGAATCTGTATCAGTAGAGTTGTTAGAAGGACAGCCATCCAATTAAATCCCAACAATTAACACACCAATCCAAACAAATTGATGATCAAGATTCTTAAAATCATGACTACTAGTTCTGAGATACTTTATTCCAGACAGCTTAAAGACTGAGGTGGCACATTCACCTTCTGGAAGCCAGATCAATGGGAAAGAATTACAGCAGTTATGTAAGCAGAAACCAGGGAGCCTAAATATCATCAGTCACTGAAGAGGCAAACCATCACCAGTGCTATTCCATGCTTTGCCATGCTTTTCAGAAAAAAAAAAACTTGGTAATTTACAATCTATTCCATTAAGGTGTGCTGTTAAGCTTGATATTGTCAAGGGTACTGAGTAATTAAGAAAATGCGTGTTTGAGCATCTTCACATGCATTATTAATGTAACATCTTACAAATACATGAACACAAGGAGGTGAAGTAATAAAGTTTTGCTCAGTCTCATTCACTATGTTCAGACATTTCAGCAGACTAAGATCAATATACTTTAATGCTGAGTAGTCTGAATGAATTAGGTTTGCCTTATGCAATTGGAATATCATTAATATTTCAACGGTTTGCTCTGAAAGAGCCAGATCACAAAATATATTGGGGGGAGGAGGTGGGAGTGGGGGAGGGAGGGATTGGAAGTTCTATACACAGTATGTACAAAGCTGGCAAAATTAGAGTGGAAGACTGCAAGGACCACCACTGAAATAATAACGTGCTTATTTCATAAATAGCATGTGTGCAACGTGAAGGAACAAATATACAAATTTAGGTATCATAAAATATTTTGCAGAAAAGGAAGATAGCAGCCTGACAGATTAGCACAGGGAATGTGATCCAAGTGTTCCTGTAAAAAATGTTGCTTTAAAATACATATATGCTGTCTTGAAATACTCCAGTAATCTTTTTAAAGTACTTTAGTATAGCTAAGGGCATCAAATTCCTCTAAAGTGGGGTTTTTACAATGGTATTTCACTCTGGTGAAACAAAATCTCACTGCATCTGAGCAAGTTATGCTCTAATTCACTGAAATCCCTTGTTTGGTTATTTATTTTGCCCCCAAAAGCCCTTAAACTTTCCAAACCATTATATATAGTGTTTTTCCCTTTAGATATTTAAATCAATCCAAAAGAAATGCATTTCTGATATTTCAAAATACATATAAAAGTATCCATTTCAACATCTTTGAAAGAAGTTAAGTACCCTATGAATAGTCCCAGAACAATTCTCAACTACAAATCCACAGAAGTAATAGTATCAAGTAACAGTTTTGGTTTTTTTGCACATAACAGAAATCAAGCACGGTTATTTACATACTTTTCTGGGAATACATCATTCAGTTCTGGATACAGTGAACAGCTTTACAGACAGGTTACTATGTCCAAAGATGGTTATATACTATGTGAAAATGGAATTTCATGTATAACAAGTGGTTTCTCTGAATATATTTTATAAGTCAGTATAAGATTTTAAAATTTTTATAGTATCCAAGGCAAAGGTCCACAAAACAAATTTCAATCCTTCAAAATGTATTGCACCAAGATGGTCATATTCAAATTTATGAAAAAAATTAAAAATAAATTTGGAAAAGAAATGCAAAAAATAATAAAGAAATGCATACTTTTGAACTCAGCTAAGAGCATAAAAATGACTGAAATTATTTGAGCCAAACCTGATAAGAAGGATTTGTTCACTGATGCTGCACTCCTGTTACAGCCTGCAGCAAATGTTTACACCCAACTCTAACCCATAAAATTGGGATTTGATAATGGAAATGCTGAGAGACCCTTAGCTATAATGGCTCTGGCATGTACTGCTGTAAATATTGTATGTATACATGTAAATATTGCACAACACTTTTTTTCTAGGCATTCTTTTTCATTTGATTGTTTCCATAAATAAATCATACATGCACTGATATTGATTCCACATATTACAGCTGTAGGTTGATAAAGCACTCAGTTAGAAGGCATACTAACTTCCTTGCTACAATTTACATTTGTAATCTCTATCAATACCTGGGTGAAAATACTGTATAGGACAGAAAACCTCAGATTTCCTTTGATCACAGCATCACATCCCAGGGATCATTCATTGTCTGTCAATTTTTTATCAAGTGGTGACTCATAGAAGTCTGAGAGCACACAGGCTGTAAGAGCTGCTAGTGAGATTTGAGAAATGTTCAGACAAATTAATCTTTGGGAAGGATGGGGAGGAGGCAGAAGAGTTGGGAAAATAGTCTTCTCATTTTGATATTTCAAAAAGCCATTGCCCAACAATTTCCATTGCTCTTACAAAGTTTAGTTATCTCCAGATTAACAAAGGAGCTTAAACCAACTGGATTCCAAAAATATTTCTCATAATATAACAAGTTAAATTTCACAAACAGAATTTATCAACAGTGATTACACAGCTTTTTGGCAATTTTCAGAAACACACATCTTCTACTTACCTTCTTTATCCACACGGAAAACAAAAGTCCTATGGGATGTGACAACTTCAAACTTATTCTCCCCATGAACTCTTACTGTTGCTATTGCAGAGAGCAGTATTATTCCTTTTGAGAACACTTCCTGTAATAAAAAGGCAGTAAAAATATTTAATTCTCATGGAATTTTAAATTCCTCTGATGTTACACTACTTGTCATGATGTTTAGGAAGTTCATCACACTTAATGAAACTGAATAAGTGAACCCTTTCACTATTTACCTATCACCAACTTCACTCCTGGATCTATGCACATCTACTATCTTCTAAAATAGAGTAAAATCCCATGATGAGATAGACTGTGCATATTTGAGATGCAACTTCTTAAATTATCTCATGGCATTAATATTACATTAATTACATTAATATTACAAAACACCACACTTTAATTTACAATTTTATGCCAAAGTAAATTACGTTTACTATCTCACAGAAAAATAATTTTAAAATATATAATTATTATGCTTGTATGATAGAATCAGATATGGGAAAAATATTATACTTTCTCCAGGCAGAGAATTCCAAATAGTTTTGCTGTTCCCCCTCCACCTTGCCACTTCAGTGGGGACCTAATAAGAAAAGTAAATTCACTGATTTTATCCCTAAGTTTGAAGAAAAGAAGGACATCACACTGGAAAAATATACTGTCCTGTCAGTGCTAACAAGAATGCCCCAGCTTTGATCAGGTATATGCTTTTCTGCTATATGTGACACACAGTTAATTCCCTTCCTAGTAGCTAGTATGGGGCTGTTTGGTGAGAAATAGGGTTCACAACACAGGGATGTTTCAGCCCTTGCTGAGCAGAGCTGACACAGAGTCAAAGCCTTTTCTGCTGCTCGCCCCTCCTCATCCCCGAGGAGGCTGGAGGTGCACAAGAATATGGGAGGTGACACAGCCTGGACAGCTGATCCCAGCAGACCTGAGGTATATCCATACCTCATGGCATCATGTTCAGTACATAAAGGTGGGGGATGTAATCAGAGATTGTCTTCTCAAGTTACCATTAAGCAGAATAGAGTCCTGCTCGCCTGGGGATGGCCAAACATCTGCCTGCCCATGAGAAGTGGTGTATGAATTCCTTGGTTTGGTCGTGCACAGCTTGTGCTTTAACTTCTAAAGTGTCTCCATCTCAACCTACAAGTTCTCATGTTTATTCTTCTGATTCTCTCTCCATCCTGACTGGGAGAAACGTGAGAGGGTGTGGGGTGTGGTTGCTGGCTGAGGTTAAGCCACAATAATTGTGCTGCTGGGGTCAGCGCAAATTTTCCCAATATTTTTATATTTCCAACTAGGTATTAGGACAACTGAATAGAACACAAATGCAAAATAGGAAAAAGGAAATGCTACAAGTACTTCCTTCAATTTTAACCTAATTAACCAAAGGGTTTGGGGTGGGGGTTGGCAGGAAGGAAAGCTGAAGCAGACTTGCTCTTCAGAAATACATTTGCATTATTTCTGGATTCCAGAGTTAATGCTGCTCTTGTCTCCACTATGCTTTCATCAATTCATCTTCTGACCAAGACAACTCAGATATACTGATAAAATTTATGATTCAGAGGCAGTAATAGTCCAAGAGTCAGCTGCCCATAAAGAAATTGTGCTGTAATAACTTCCCTCCCAAAGTATAAATTATTATAACAGACTTCATACAAGCACTCGAGGAACATTGTGAATGTGAAGCAGAAAGGATCATTTTTTTATTTACTGAGTTTAATATACTAATGTTGTTTCACTTGGAGGTACTAATACATGTCAGTAAAGGTAGTTTAGTGGGTAAATAAATAAAAATATAGAAATATAGCAAATGCATGCATGTTACTACAGTTACACAAAAGGAATAGTCAGAATGACCATAGATACAATTCCATTCTCCATTATGGCAATATTTGTTAAAAGAGTGATTTTAACATACATTAACTACTGATCCTTCCATGGTAAAACATAATTTTTACATATACTGTTTCTGTAGGTGCTGTTATAAATATGTTATGGTGTTTGCAGGCATCTACTGGCTGTGTTTGGTACTACCACTAGAGAGTAACAGACTGCTGGAAGTTACAACTTTAATTTGCTAAAAAAAAAATAAAAATAGTCAATTTCCTTTTCAACTGAGCGTAGTTTTGCTTTGCTATTTAAACAACCATCCATCATCCTTTTTAAAGCTTTGTTCTCCAAGGCATACATATTTTCAAATACAGTTTAAAACATAATAATTTATCAATCTATCTTTCTTGTGCAGCAGCTTTTCTTTCATGTGCAAAAATAATGCCTGTTAAAAAGCTCTTGAGGATCAAGACACAATATCTCTCTTTGAAATACTCCAGATTAGAAATTAGGTGAATTATTTAAGAACATAGAAAACAAACCCAAACAAATGCTGCAGCCAGGAACTTCACAGCTATTTGTTCTGTTACTGAGTGGTGTAAAATACTTTGAGAGCTGCTAAGAATTCTCTGACAAAAAAAAATTTCTAGCGGGGAAAGCAAAATGTTTGGGTGGGTTTTTTTACATCAGCTGGTTCAACATAAACTTTTATTTTCAAACAGAGCATCACTTCTTGACAGTTGTGATTCAGAGATGAGCTAAAGGATCCTGGAATATACCATTTTGAACTACTTTGGTTTTACTTCCACAACAGATTAAGTATGACCTATTTCAAGAATGACAAGTGATTCATCTGTTTTGGAGTGAATTTTTCTCTCTGTAATGTTCACTTGTACTGTGACACAAAATACTGAAGTTCTTCACTTGAAGAGTGAAATCTTTTTCCTAAATCAAAAATATATTTGTCAGGAATGCTAAGCTGTTTTAAACAAAAACTTTCAACATAACCAGCAGTTTTTTACTTACTATAAAGTGCATGGCAAAACAACAAAGTTGTGCCAGAAGTAGGAAGAAATTTGACAAAAGACCTTGTGCATATAGGGTAGCTGAAAAAAATTCTCCAATTCTACCTTCCCCTCTTCAGTTAACCTTCCTCTCTGTTGAGACAAAGCCACATGGGATGTTGCTCTGATTACAGCAGCTTTCTCAGGACCAGGAACACAGAAGAAATGAGAGCAACACAGATTGAACCCAAAACCTTCCCTAGGTCAGATGCTGCTTATTAAAAGCTCAATCTTTTGTCATGTATGCAGATATGAAGTAAAGATCTCCATCGAGTAGAAGTTGATACACAACTAAAACAAGGTTAGAGAAGTAGTTATAAAATTGGTGTTTAAATCATTCAAAGAAGCATTCATTTTCAGGAATAATAATCTGTGTCTCCCCTCTATAGTCTCCAGTAATTTCACTCTTCATTAGCCATGTAGTACACTTCCCCTTCTTGAGAACCTCACTCCTCTCTAGTTCCTAATTTGAATGACAAATAGAGCTATTTAATATTGGTAGTGTTTCTGGGTAAAATAAACAGTTCCATTCCACTGAGTCTAACCTTCTCTGCTTCTAATAAGAAGAAAAATATCAAGTATGGGTTGGTTTCCTCCTGAGAACTTACTTTAATTGATACAGGAAACCAAAAGTATAATTTCTTATAACATGCTTGTCTGTGTAGGAACATCCTAAGACAAACACAGATTAGAATAGACAGAATTTGCCATTAAGTTTTAAAATTAAAACAACAACTTCCCCACTTAAATATACAAATGGCCAGCTATGTTGGTAGGAAGGGGAACATGCAAGGCCTTGCAAGGAGCTCAAGTTGCATGCAGGTCTTGATGAGTCTGCAAATAGTTATTTATAATGTCAAGGTAAAAACACACAAGAAACAGCAGGAAAATGCTGATATCCATCTCACATGAAATATGAACACCCAAACACCATAGGTGTGGAGTGTTTGCAATCAGTAGGCACAAATATCAATGTAAATAATTTTTGAGCTTGTTCTTAGCTCCTCAGCCCCTCAGAAAATTGTCTCATCCTATTTCAGTTCTTACATCCCCACGCCATCATAAGGCATCTATAAGTCTCTAATCACCAATCAGCATACTGCTTCAGAACTTTTACCTGAAACTGTATATCTTATGTGCATCTTCAACAGGAAATGGTTTCCAAAATTTAAAATAACACACATGCATGTGGAAGAGAACCTCAACTTCCCTTAACATGCATACTGTACTATCATTTATCACTTTTAAGTCTAAGAAGAGGAAAAGTCCAAGAGGAAAAATTAATTAATAAACCACAGAGCAATAGAAAAATAATTTTGTAATGCTCTGAAGGGTAATTACATGGAATTACATGAGAATTACAAGGAATACACGTTTTGTTGAAAGCCATGATTTACAAATGCATTTTTGTATCATAAATATGAAGTGAACTACTTTAATCAAAGCAGTCTGCAAATGTTTCAGCAAGATTAAATCCTCAGCTACAGAAACAAAAACAGCCACATACATTGTGGTACAGTGCTGTTTTTGAACACTCCCATTCAAACCTAACCTAGTTCCATGACATCCAAGTATTCATAGAAGACAAACAGGAAAAAGACATTTTTTTAATCAAACCGTCAACATGCATATAAGTTTGGGTTGTTTGGTTTTTTTTATTAATGGTCTTCTATGCTATCTTTAATTTCTCTCTCACAATCTCCAGCATGCTAGGTTCCCATGACAAGATGCTTTGTAAATACCATCAAAATAACCTCTCTCAAAAGTGTTTAGTATGATCCTGTTCTGTTCTGGAGACAACAGTAGTGTCAGTCTCTCACTAAATTAAAAAAAAAAAAAAATCTGATTATATCTACCTGGAAAAATGAGCAATACAAGCCCTTCTAGGAAAGAAAAGGATGAAAAATACATGAAGACAAGGACATCTTAAAATATTTAATTATATCTCACCCTAGTATTTTAGAATTGAAAACTAACTTAAGATGAATATTCATTTGTAATTATTCAATAATTTATTTATAGTACCTTGTGTATTACACAGATGCAAACATTCCAAACATGACCAAAACAAGTCGCTTACCTTCTCATTGTTGTAATAAGAAATGCTGTCTCCATCAAATTTAACCCAGCGCTTCTGAAACATACATTTGCTGTGAATCAAAAATTAACACAATGAATACACAGCTAACACCCATTTTAACAATGTCTCAATCACAAATTACAGAAAGGTCAAATCTTGTTTAGCTTTCTGTTCAAATGAATATTCTGAACACAGAGCTACAAGTGCTACAAGCTCTATTGAGATATTTTCCAAAACTGAGAGCTGAGAACCTTCAAATGACCTTCTCACTGTCATGCTTATGACAAGGACATCTCTGTTTACAGGCTATGGTACCTCCAGTCATTCAATACATCTCCCCAAGACTCTGCTTTCTGGCCAATGAACTGACAGCAGCACATCACATCTCCCAACAAGTACAACACGAAATTTAATTTTCAGTGTGTTTTATCAGCTGGACATCATTAATGAGAAACTTTCAGTGTGCCATTAACTCAAGCTCTGTAAAGATCTAAAAATATATTTCTACATCAACCTGAAGTAGTCCATTACACTCATTAAAAATGTTGACAGCTTGTTAGTTATCTATAAATGTCTCAGTTCTAAAACCTATTAAACAAGTTAATTAAGCAAGAACAAGACCCCATAATATCTTCTCCCAATATTATTTCCTTTCCTTTTAAATGAGTGCTCTGCTTTAGGATTAGTAGACTGTGATAGCTTATCAAAACTTTAATCAAATAGCAGCTCTGGCTTAATTAACTTATATTATATGACTACAATAAATCATCATTTTTCATAACCTGGAAAGGCCAATGTACCATCTATTTTGCATTAAAATGTCAATAAACTTCAAGACTATAGAGGGACAAGCATAGGGAAAAGTACCACATACAATATGAGCAAACTAAATGTCTGTACAATTTACAGTGAATTAACTAAAAAAAAGAGAGGCCCTACTCTAATGCATGTAGCAGTTTAAGAAAACAGTATATATTCTTTTCCCCAAGGAGTCACAAACAGCTGGGTGTAAATTGGAGCTTTATATAAAGAACGGGAGCTGTAGAACAGAATGAAATATTCTGTTGATGGGAGTTGAAATAAAATATGACAGTTTGGAAAAAAAATATCTTTTTTAAATTTGGTTGGCTTTTTTTCATTTTTCAGATGTTTGTGAAGTGGTATCGTAAGAAAAATAAACAAAAATGTATCATTCACTGAACCACCCCTGAGAAGTCGTCCTTGAAATGTAGCAGTGGAGTGTCACTGGATCAAGGCTAATGACCATGCAACTGTTCTACTCTGTACTAACCACTACTAATTTTATGGTTAACTCATTATCTCTTCCAAGTAAAACATTCTCACACGGCACTTTCTTGAAGTTTTCATAGCTTGTTCTCAACTCTATCCCTTCAAATGGAGCAAGACAAGACAGCTGGAATCAACAACTATACTTTTCATCACTGCTAGCTAACTGCCAGAAGTGTTGTTTAAAAAAAAAAATCCTGTAAGTAAAATAAAACAAAAGTTATGACTAACTGCAGCTCTCCAATAAGTCAGTACCCTAACAATTCTGGGGGAAAAAACGGAGGGAAAAGGGAAAAAAAAAAGGGAAAAGGGAAAAGGGAAAAAAAGGGAAAAAAAAAAGGGAAAAGGGAAAAGGGAAAAGGGAAAAGGGAAAAAAAGGGAAAAAAAAAAAAGGGAAAAAAAAAAAAAGGGGGAAAAAAAAAGGGAAAAAAAGGGAAAAGGGAAAAAAAAGGGAAAAGGGAAAAAAAGGGAAAAGGGAAAAAAAGGGAAAAGGGAAAAAAAGGGAAAAGGGAAAAAAAGGGAAAAGGGAAAAAAAAGGGAAAAAAGGGAAAAGGGAAAAAAAGGGGAAAAAAGGGAAAAGGGAAAAAAAGGGAAAAAAAGGGAAAAGGGAAAAAAGGGAAAAGGGAAAAAAGGGAAAAGGGAAAAAAAGGGAAAAGGGAAAAGGGAAAAGGGAAAAAAAGGGAAAAGGGAAAAAAAAGGAAAAGGGAAAAAAAAGGAAAAGGGAGGTGGAAATACTCTGTGTGCAATTATTCTTCGATTCTTTAGAAAAGGTGAACAATGGCAATCCACAAATGTGGATGAAACTTTCAAAATAACTTAAAAAGGAAAGAAAATAGTTTTGAGCACATTGAAATTCTGCCATGGTAGAAGTTTTATTAAGCCTATTACTTCATCCTGTTAATTACCTTCAACAATGTATTACTGTATCAACATAAAATCAAAATAAAAAAAAAAAAAGCTATCATGTCAAATTAGATTCCTTAGAAAGGAACAAGAAAAAAATGGAAATTGCTATACAACAGAATTGCTTCCAGCGAGTTCAAATCAGATTGTATCCTAAAATAATTTAATTACATTAATTTCTCACTAAAAAAAAAAAAAAATTATATACTGAATCATGTTGCTGATGATTATTATGGCAACAAATAATCAAAGGAAAAGCCAAATGCTTTAATACCTTTCAGCACAGTTGAATAGGACACAGTCCTAAGAAAAAAGAACACAGATCTACTAAGGCATGAATAGAAGTGCAGTAGATGTATTAAAGCACTAATAATAGCTTTAATTTCTAGATGCTAAGTCCTAGTGAAGATCAGAAACAGACTGAAAAAGTAAAACTGTGCCACTCTCAATACAAAAAAGGATTCATAGAATTCATAAGAACGTAAGTCATAAGAACAAAGAGAAACTGAAAACTACAATTTAAAAGGAGGAAGTTAGAAGAATTTCATCAGAGTTTGCAAGTATTTATAATGGAAGATCTGCTAATGAAGCATTCTTTAGTAAAAAACAGTTTAATGACACCTGGACTTTAAAATCAGTTAAAATAAAACAAAAAATTTAAACAGAAATGAAATATAATATTTGTTGTTGTTATAGTTGTTCCCATCTAACTTTCAAACATGACAGAGAGAATTCATTATTGTGGTCCCTTCTCCTCATTATTTGAAATCTTAAGACTTGAGCTCAGATTTCTCCCATCAAATTTTAGGCACAAAAATAAATAAAACTAGGAGGAATTCATCCCAGGTGAATTCTAAACTCAAAGCTCAAGTAACACAAACAGAAAGCAACAGGGCTTCCAGTCACACTAATTATTAAATTATAATCCATGGTCAAATTAGTAAAGTAGTTTTCAGAATCAGAGCTTGTTTTCACTTATTTTGTGGCCCACAAAAAATCAGCAAAAATGTAGCTACTGGAAATACTGGTACAAATTCATTCTGTATTTTTCCAGTATAGCTCACGAGTGGTGCTCAACAATTTTAAGAAAAATATTTTTCCTGAGTGCATCTCTGAAAGAAACTTTAGGATGGATAACATCACTAAAACCTTTTAAATTCACAAAAGCTTGGTGTTCTTTCAATGAAAACAATTCCCTTTTCCTTTCCATTACAAATATTAAGCAGTGACTAAATACAAATATAATATCTCTCATGCAAGCATACATTGCCACAATTACACAATAAGTACTGCAAATACCGTACCCTTGAGGGGACAATTTATCCAGCCATCCTGCTTTAACCTTCTTTACTGATGGTCCATAAAAGCAAGCATATGGTGCTATTGATTCATTTCCAATCAGAGTTTGATCTCCACCAAATTGACAAGAGTTCATTTGTTCACTGGCCAAGCAATCAGAATCTCCACTCTGTATCACACTGCAAGATGCTGAGTTTGTTTTGGTTTTCTCTTTCTTTTTCTTTAAAGACAAAGAACGTTGTTCCACAACAGAATATACAGATTCACTTTCAGATTCTTCTGGTGTTAATGATGGGTCTTCCTGAGACAAGTATTCATTTTTTGAAAATTCTTTTGTCTTGTCTTTCTGATTATTAAAGTAACTGGAAAGAAAAAGTGAATTTTACTCTTAAAATGTATTACTACAATGCACAAATACATAAAATTAGTAATTAGAACAAATACTGGTAAGGTATATTATAAGTATGTTTATAACTTGTATAATCACAGTGATAACCACAGACATGCTAAACACAACGTGTCTTAATAACTATGACCATCCTGAATCCCACTCTCTCCATTCAACAGGAACAGCATCAAGATAACACTACTGTGGAAGCCTGAACAGAAATTAAAAATTAATTTCTTCTTCCTCAGAAAACTAGCTTTGCTCTTTAGAGTACTATCAGTGACTTGCAGTATCACCTCTCTCTCCTCTCTCTCACCTCAGCAGGAGCCTGGTGCAGACTGCAAAACTAAGAAGCACATTAGCTCCCATTTTATCAAGCCATTGGCCACTGTCTCATTACAGGAGTGGTGAATGTGTTTTAGTTTTGTGTTTGTTTGGATGGGTTGCTTTTTTCCTAATGATGAAGTAAATTATGAGAGCACTCAGATGCAGTTAGCTACGAGACATACAAAAATGGGATTTGGTCCTCCTCATTCTGACTGAGGAAAACAGGGACATTCTCCAAATCCACAAGAGATTCTGAAATCTGGTTTAAACAGTTTCAGAGCAGCCACAGTAGGATGAGGTAAAACCTCAAATAGAAGAAAAATATATAGTCATGGTTGTGCCTTCAGAGCTAGAGATCCACTTGTGACAATGGTAAATAACATTTTCTTCTTCACACTTTGAGTTTCTCAGTAATTCTTATTTAATACCATAGATTCTTGGAAGAATATTCTTCATTTATTCCTAGATCCAATTTATTTTCACAAGCCAGGAATTCATTTCCATGAAGTTCCTAGAAAAGAAATATATTGTAACTAACATTTGTACTGAAGGAGTGATATTTAAATTACTGTAGATATGAATCACACACAAACAGCCTAACTAGCAAAGCTGTTCTCTCCCACATTTTCAAACATGCACTTGAAAGCTGATTTTTGTATTCTAAAAAATGTTACTTTGAACATTTAAGCAAGGCCCAAAACACCTGATGCAAACAAATCAGATAAAGAAATTCAGTGCAAAGAAATACCACTGCTCTGATTTTTCTCAAGGCACCACTGACATCCTAGTTTTGGCAGGGATAGAGTTAACTTTCTTCCCAGTGCTGGTACAGGGCGATGCTTTGCCTTTGAGAATGAGGATAATGTTGGTAACACACTGATGTTGCTGGGTACAGTTTACTCAAAGTCAAGGACTTTTTAGGTTCCCATGCTCTGCCAGCAAGCACATGCACAGGAAGCTAGGAGGGTGCAGGGCCAGGACAGCTGACCCAAACTGGCCAAAGGGATGTTCCATACCACAGACCATCATGCTCTCTCCTTTCCATTAGTCATTATCAGCATTAGTAGTAGTATTATATTTTGCTTTGTTGTAATTATTAAACTGGTCTTATTCTACCATCTAAGTGGTTGTTTTCCAGTTATCTTCACTGCAGTGGGAGCAAGCAAGCAGCTGTGTTCTAGTTACCAGTGGGTTAAACCACAACAACTGAATATTTTTTTTAAGCTCAAGAGCCACATGTTACATGCAGCTTAAGCAAAATTTATGATTTGCCACTGCTAGCTTATCTTTCATAACAGTATTTCTTCAATAAATGTACAGACTTCATAGAACACTAAAGATAAAATAATAGCAAATTCAAAATCCTAAAGCAACAGTGAACTCAGCAATACTGACTATATCTCACTGGATTTTGGGGTTTTTTTTTTTCGCCAAGATCTTTTCCCTAAAAGATTCATCTATTTATTAACTTTTGCTTAGAAATCTTTATCACAAACTGCTTGAAGTGTACAAAATGTCAAGGTTAACACTGCTCATGAACACGATATTTCACACTTCCTAAAGTTAATCTGACAATCATATTGCACTACTAAGCTCTTCATGATGTCTTTCTTCCTTTGAAGAAAACCTAAAATTAAACACTTCTGTCAGAAAGCATGAAGATGTTTAATTCACTCATTTCAGAATTTATGTGTACGTAACAAAGCTGAACAATAGCAGAAACAAACTGGATAAGCTTTCACAACATTGCCATTTGTTTTCTGAGTAGCAGCATCTAATCTTGTACTTGAGGACTGTACCTTGGCAAAGTGGCAAGGAAAGACTAAAAAAAGGACTTAGTTCAAAGCAGAGGAAGTGTGCAGCAAAAATACAGAAATCACAGTCTGATGCTAGGATGTATCTGGGTGAATTGTGTCTTCCTCTGCCAACCAGACCCATTATAAAAATAAAAACCCACCAAAACCTAACCACACATCACGGCACACTGTGTGTGTATGGTGCTGTAGCAACAAGGACTGAAAAGAAAATTAAAAAAAAAAAAAAAAACTTAAAAAAAACACAATACCACTCCTCCACACATCAATAAAACCAACCAACCAAACTCAACAAAAAACTAAGTAAAAAGCATCAATATACCTTGTAAATAAACTAAATAGAAAACTCAAAAGCAATCTATCCATTTCTTATCAAATACTTGCACTGCCTGGAATATCCCAAAAAAAGGAGAAATGCACAATAGTCAAGAAGCTAATATCACAGTGCATTAAACATCTTGAGAGTAAAAATAGTTAGTATCCTTTATCTCCATTTGTTTATCAGGATACAATTGCAAACCATACCCATTAAAGCTACATGGTAGTACCTCTTCCTGCCTGTCAGGAGCCACTACAATTTGATGTCCTGCTTGTGCTCACTCCATATCTTCAGTGCTTGAGCAAGTGAATTTAGAGATCCTGATAACTTCCAAGCAATAACTAAGAAATGCATTTCTATTGTCAGTAGAATTTAAAATGTAGAAATGCACAAATGAAGACAGGTTGTGGGTAAAGAAAGTTCTATTTGCTCACAAAAATCTATTTCAAACAACTTAAAACCCAAACATTTGCATTTTTCTGTTTACAGAAATACCCTTCAAGATGCTCAGGCTCAATACAAGACAAAATCCACACCTTCTGCAATACCTCCTGTGGTATTATACAAAGAGAGTAGCATTTACAGAGAGAAGCATTTCTTCTGTTCTTATGCACAAGAGCACCTATTGTTAAGGAAGAAATATGGTTTCTGGATGCCAGACAGATGGAACTGCCTACTCTCAGGCCTGTATAAAAACCCTCTACTTTAGTCAGGAAGTAATTCAGATACACTTATGGAATTAGCTTTTTCTGACAGGTAGAAATCTTTCTGATTTCAACAGCAAAACAGGAAGCCTGAAAGCTAAAACACAGACTGCACAAAGGGTGTGAGGACTGAGCCTATATTAAATGCAGACACAATGCCATTGAGGAGAGGCATCTTCCTCAGGAGATACCACCTAAGTCTCCTACCAAAGGTACTGTCACACAGCTAGGTTGATTAATGAATCATGATCTGGCAATACAACTTTGTAATGGGTCCATGAAGATAAAGTCCTCCTCTTAAAATATTAAGACTTCTCATGTTAAATTGGTAAGACTTGCAATATGACCAGCCTTCCACAGTATCCCAATGCCCAGGAGCTCACACAATTTACCAAGTTCAGATAGCGTGTTCAATTTACTCCATCTACAGCAAGAAATAAAGCCAGTATTTCACTCATGAAGCCTACACTCATTAGAATTCAGTCTTCCTCTGGAGGAATTCTAATATACTTGACTCTTTTGGTTAGGCACAACAATAAAATGTCTCTAAAACACTTGGATTTTTGTGTTATTTTAAAATCAATATTAAAAAAAAAAAAAGTTCCTTCTTCAGGTTGCCCTTCAGAGGTTTCTCTTTCTACTTATCTTTCGTCCTGACCCAAATTAAAGGCATATTTTCTTTATGATCTTCATTCCCCTGTTCTCTCATGCTCACTTACTTCCAGACTGTAGTGACTCATTACCTATTTCTACAGGCACTTCCTTCATAAAAGCCTATAGAAGCCTTTTCTTTACACCAGTGAAACAGAAAGAAGGGTGATGGCTAAAATATAAACCCTTGGAACAAATTTCAGTCAGTAAGCATAGCAACTTGACACCTTTTATTTTATACTATGCTCTCGTGACTCAACATGAAGCAGCAGCAACAAGCTCCAAAATCTTAGATACTTTACAGTGCTATCTAAATATTCTTATTTGTTTCTAGGATACTTGCTCCTGCTGAAAAAAATCTGAAAGTGAAATGTATCTCATTGCATGTTTGTTTTATAGTTCTTCTTTATGACCTTTGCCCGCAATTAAGTGCTAATGGAACTAAACTCAGCTATGAGGTTTCCAACAGGTATGTGATAAACACAATGCAAGAAACTGTTCACATATATGAAAGTGATATTAAAATCCAAATCTTCAGATCAGGTAAGGGATGTTATAAAATACTGCATTTATCAGGATTCTGCAACCAGCAAAATAGCAATTTAGTTTCAAGCAGTTAATCCAGTCTAACAACATGGTGTTTCTGTACTTTGTGCCTTTATAAGATAAGAAAGAATGCAGACAACCTTTCTGGCTATGCTTTTTCATAAACAACCATTTCAATTAAATGTACAGAATAATGCCAAGAAGTAATAAGAGGACTAGGAAACTTTAGAAAATCATTGAAATAATGAAAAAGAAGTTAAATTTTGAATTTTTAAAGACATGGGCACAGACAACAACAACTAGTACAGACAAGACATTGCATTCAAGGAAAGAAAATGAACACTCAAAAGTCAGTTTTGCATGCACACGACAAGTAGGAAAGACACATATGATTTTATGTGTACTGTGTTAAAAGGTCAACAACAACAAATAAGCATAGTATACTGCCAAAAGAAAGCATGCATCAAAAAGAGATTACTTTTATCCCTATAAAACTATTCTCATTAGAAGATGAAATTTGAACCACTTTTATTAATCAATTCTTAAGAAATTAGTACGGGAGAAAGAAAAACCTCAGACATCCATCTGATGGATGGTTTTTATTTTAGTCAATAGTTGACAATTGTTTAAAAATGAAACATTAGATTGAAGACCAGGACAGAAGAATTTTCTCTTATCTTTAATTCTGTGGCTTGAGACTGGCTGGGAAAAGTATAAGTAATCACAGAATCAACAATTTCTGCTCTGCTTCCTGCTGAGACAGAAGCAGGAGCTGGAAATTCACAGCATTTGGTAGATGCCTCACTAAGCTAATTTACCTCCCATATCTCCCTCCACATAATTCAGAAGTCTTTCTGCATGTCACGTGTGCATTCACATCATCAACTAAACCCCAACAAAAATGTTCACTTCAGAGAATCCTAAAAGAAAAGTGATTTTCTGAGTATACAGCAAATTTAGGAGGTGCATGAAAAATATCATGCAAGAGCTAAAAAGTCATGAGAACTTTCATATACAGGAATTGAAAAAGGGTATGGTGAAATGTGACCATCATATCACCTAACTTAATGTGCAAGCTGCTTTCACAGGATATGCAAAAGTCTCTGCAGAGATGCCCAATCTTGAGCTGCAATTCTCAGACAAGAAAAAAGCCACTTTTACCCTTCTTAGTAAATTCTAACAGTTTCAAATTTCAACAGCTTAACCTCAGTAATGCAAAGGATTGTACCTGAGAGCATAAATATGGCAGCTCTGGCCAGTGGGGTTTAAAAAAAAAAAAAAAAAAAATCAGTTATCTGTCCTGAATGGGTTTAAAAAAAAAAAAAAAGAAACAACC
Source organism: Oenanthe melanoleuca (assembly GCF_029582105.1). Lineage (NCBI taxonomy): Eukaryota > Metazoa > Chordata > Aves > Passeriformes > Muscicapidae > Oenanthe > Oenanthe melanoleuca. The sequence goes on along the minus strand of NC_079337.1, from coordinate 48,848,763 downwards.
AACACACACACTGCAGCTTCCTATTACTATTGAACATACCAAGTGTCTCTAGAGATTACTAAAAGTCATTAGTCCTCATATATTTACATCATAAAGCCTTTCCATAAACCTAAAAAGACAGAAAAAGTACAGGCAACTAAAAGAGCACAAAATTTAAAAAAAAAAATTATGGCCAGTATGAAATACCTAGCACGAAGATTAAAGTAAAGACAGACTATACACATTCTAGCGTCTCAACTTACTTGAGCATCTTTAGTGTTGTCACAAATAAAGGTTTCCCCATACGGAGAGATAACAGGTGGCTTTTCTTCCATGAAATTATCTTAAAGCAAATAAATAAATAAATAAATACAGTCACACAGTGCTCTACTATGAGTCAAAAGTCATAATAAAATCAACAAGGGACACAGATTTTTCACTTTGTAATTTCTCTTTCCTTCCTAGAAAAAAACTTTGAGGAACACGGAACAATGTCCTATTTCTATATGAGCTCCAGATATCTTCTTTTCAACACAGACATTATCACTATTATTATGCAATTTGAATATAACTTGCATATGGGCATTTTGTTGTTTCTTACCCTGCATCAAGTTAAAATAAAAAAAACTTCAGTTATCTAGTCTAAGAAGCAATAGCTCCAAAGTATTCTTTATTCTTACCTTTAAAAAATACCAAAAATAAACCATCACACAACTCTTTTGTGGAAATCTTCCATTTGTCACCAAGTATTTGCTTAAAATAAATATACATAACTGCAAACAAGACATATTTTTCAAATATGAAAGAAGTTTCCAGCTGACTGCAGAAGACTTCTAAATGCTTCAGTAAACTATTAAATACAATAAATTCCCTGTTCTTTCCTGGAGCTACGAGCACTTATAAACAAATTAAGCACCATTAGTCAGGAATACACTCCTTATATCTTTCAAGAAGTTAACTCTGCTTAAAAATTCTGGATCTAATATTAGAAACTTAAAACACTAGACTAAAAAAAAAAAGTATATTTAAATAAATGAGGCTTAAAGATTAGGTTTCCTGATTTTTACATTATTTGATCATAATCAAAAAATAAGTAAAATGCAGAAGTGATTATTTTAAATACTCTGCTATCACATAAATAAATTCTTCTAGATCTTTGAGATGCCCAATATTTTGTAAAATATATAAGTAATGTTTATTTTAGACAACTGGTCCAAGTTTTCTTTTTCCTTAATATTCAAGATGCAAATATCAGCATGCTTAACTCACTGTTTTGTGAAATTTGCCTCCCAGTGCAAGAAATATTTACAAGGTCCATATTTCTTCTTCTCTGAAGGGAACTTAAACAAAACAAAGCAAAGAATTAAAACATTACTTGAAATTACCCAGAAAATAAGCAAAACCATCCCATGCAGTTAAACAATTAAAATTATATACAAATATAGAAACAATAGATTTTAAATCTTGGGAAATTTTTTTATTTATTTTAAAAGCTGCACAACAATATGTTTTCCTCGCCTTATGACACTGAATACTTCTCTGATCTTAGCAGACATCCCAAAATCAGAGCGGGGGGCAGGATTGCTCTGAATTGACCTTAAAACCATTTAGATTGCTTGAAGAATGGAGATCCCAGAGTTTCCCCCAAACATTTCTTTCCCTTCTCCTTCACAATGATTACCAGTAACTGTATTTAAAAGTGTACTATGAAAATCTACTTTAACATTAAATTCTTAGGGGGCCTGAGAATCTAGCCAAAACATGCTCCCAACCACTAAAATAAAAATCACTGTAAAGTTTTGATTTCCTAAGGTGATTTATTTCCCCCCACAAAGTTTTAAAACCAAGAGGTAAATGGCATTGCACTTCAACTGCCTGTAACAACCCTTACACATTTTACACGTGGGTCACAATGTATCTCCATGCACAGCAGAAAAGTCATTTTATTACCCATGTGCTGGCTCCATGTATTTCAGTAATCTCAAGCATAGTACAATATTATTGCCATTATTAATATTTCAGGCAAAGACAGCTTTATAACCAGAAGGTAGGAAGAAAAATGAGTGCATTAGAAAATTTCTAACCCACCTTCACTAGTCCAGCAGTCTGTATTAGAGGTCTTTTCAGTCAAGCCCTGAATTCCCACATTAACGTAATTAGAAATTTTTCCTCTTAATTTCATTTTCTTTGCTTAAAATAAGAGTACTAAAGGTTCTCATGCATCCTTATAGAACATTCCAAGGCTGCTAAATGCCATGTAAGAACCTTATTGGTTTTCCTAACAGTTTGTGGGCCCTCCATCCTTTAAAGTCAAAGCCAATTTTCTTCTACTAAAAATATCGATCTCCTAACGTTTGTTTTCCCATTTAACATATTGAGAAACTTTATTATTTTAAGATAAGCTTCACTTAGAACTTTAGACCTACTGCCCCATGAAGTCCAACTTGAATTACTCCTAACTACAAAAATGTTCTTTGTGACAGAAGGCAGGCATTCATGAGCTACACACCTAAATCTGCCTCAAAAATTTTATTAGATTAAATTCAAGATAGAAGCCACACCTTTTAAAATTACTTGACATTTCAAACATTATCCAGGTTACATAAACTAAGTTCTCTAATGATTACTTTATGAAATCTTGGGTTTAGAAAACATAGGGTGAGCTTGGCCAGTGAAAGTAGATCATGGCCTTGTTCCCACATATAATTGCCTACTCTCCTGAGCCATAATTACAATAAATACACAGCAAATACTTTAAAAGTCTATGTTTCATCATACATTTTACTAAAATTCATGTAGTTATACCTTTTGAAGCTCCATTAGCAAACTAACTTCATGTGTTTGTACAAACCAAATTGTAAAGAACTTAATATGCTTAAAAGAAAACAAAACCTAACCTAGTATATTTCAACACAGATCAGATTTTTTGTTGTTAGGTTAGTATCTTTTGAAGGGTATTAGCAGCATTAAACTAAATTAAGACTTAGAGATAAACAGCTTTGACTTGAAGAGCTTTTAAAATTATGGAGGCTTTCCTTGTGAAAAACAGTGAGTCATTTGCTTTATTTCAAGGTGAATAGATAATTTCACCAGGTCATGAAAAATAACAAGTCAGTTAAAAAAAAAAAAAATCCTAAGAAAACAAAACAAAAAAAATCAACAAAAAAACAACCAAACAAACAAAAAAAAATCCCACACACAAAATATCTTCCACTTTTCTTTTAAAATCCATGTACCTTTCAGGATTTGTGTATTCTTTTTGATAATGTACCTACATTTATGTATACATGGCACAAAATCCTGCTAAAAAGCAAACTATAATCTTCTATTCCAGCCTTTAAAAATACAACCTCTTTGTCATTTTTGGAAAGCAAATTTTTAACTTATGTATATTAAAAACTGACTTAAGATATAAAATAATGAAATATATAATAATGAAATGAGCTCCTTTGAATATCTGCTTGAAAGATTATGTGTCATTAAAAACCTACAGTGCAAGCTATACAATTATAATAATTTGTGAATTCTTAATAGAATAGTAAGCTAGTTGTCGTACAAATTAAATATCTGGATTAAAAGAGAGAAAAATACTGAAGATGTCTTTTGGAGGAAAAAACTGAAAAAAGTCTTATAACTACATCAATCTATGACTTTTTCTCAGCCATTTCAGAAAGTAAACAGCTCTTCTCTTGAATTTTTTTTCAATTCAAAAATTGAGTACCTCAAACAAAGAAGATTGATGATGCTCTTTAATGGAAGGTTAGTGCAAGCAGTCTGCAAATCACAAAGTGCACCAATTTTTCAAATATATAATAATAATTTTAACTATTGTTCAATGTTGATTTTGTTACAACTGTGGTGATTTAGACTCCCTGTTTTCATATATTAAGAGTACCGGATGCAGCTCAGCCTGCATAGACTTTTCTAGCACCCCATATTATGCATAAACAGGATGAAAGGATGTGATGAGGCAGTGACAGGTCTTGCTAAATGCTGAGAGGCTGGAAAGCTAAAACTTCACACAGAACTTTGTACCAAGCCAGTTTATTCAATATACTCCTGTCACCTTGGAAATAAAGTGAGGGAAGGAGGTCAGTGCAAGCAGTCAGTGCCTCAAAGTCTCTACTGGCATTCATCTGCTGAGAGTTTTAAATGAAAGAAGCTTTTGTTTTCAAACTCATTCAAGACATGTTTTCTTTTCTATCTATCTCAAGATGCAACCCTCCCACAATGCAAACACATCAAAACTGCTCCAGCATGCTGTGTTAAAACTTTGGGGTTCATAGACTCATAGCAGAGGTAAAGTTAACAGCAATACTTTACCACAGGAAAAAAGAAGGAACAGCTTCTATCTTCTAAAAATTTATTTTGTGTCACAGAACACAGTAGAGACACAAAGCAACACCAGCTTGGCACCTCATTAGCAATCTTGACTACTTGTATGTTAAGAAATGGAGTATAAAGGATATCAGCACCAAGCAAGAAATTCCAACTGTAGGATCTGCCAACTGCATAAAACAAATGGTGCCTGCTAGGGCCAAGCACATTATCTCTCTCACTTATTCATGTCTTCCCCCATATGCAGGATGTTGCCCAGACATTTCGGTCTAGTTTTTCTTATTTCTCTTAATAAAGAATCAGAACAATGCCACTACTGCACAATACAAGAAACAAAGAGGGGTGGCATGAAAAAATATAGAAAATTATAGAATTCATCAGTCTGAAATTTTACCTGCATACTATTCTCTTTAAAAAATCAGATCTACCATATTCTAATTCTGCTTCAGCTTTTTGTTTGAACAGATTGCTCCCCGGAATGATGCAATGGTAACTACTTCATCCAAGAGTGACTGCTGGTTGATCCAAAGTATCCAAAGTCTCTAATACTGTTTCAAAGCTAATTATCTATAATCTTATCCTAAAGACACATTAGTGGTTAGTTCCATCCATTGCAACATTTTCACTATTTTGTCTTACAAAAACCTTCAATTTTCACTTTGTGATTTTCAACACCTTTTGACCGACCTTTACTATCTCTTTAACAAGAGAGAGCTCACGATGATATAAGGAAAAGCCTACCTGAAAATAATCTAGTATAACTACACATAATACTGAGCAACAAAATCCAGTACTAAAATCTAAAAAATAACTTTATTATTACGAAAATTGTGTAATTGTCAGGTTTTTTTCTTTTTTCTTTCAATACTGCACCCCCCAACACTACAGTGATACCACACTGTAGTGCCATAATTCAAAAAAGAAATAAACCCAAGATATTTTCAACTTCTAAAATGCTATAATGGCTTTCCAGATGCCAGCATGCTTTGTTACAGGCAAAACTCAGCAGCAGAATTGAGACATGGAAAAGCAGCTAAAATTGCAAGGGAGGTAAGGCATTGCAAGGCATTATCAATAATAAAAAATGACACGATCACAGCTCTACCATGGGGCACTTGGAGACCCCCTATATGAACTTTCTGTGCTGAAAGCACACAGGAGGTGATGAGAAACATATTCCTTGCATAAAAATTTAATGACTAATATCCACAAATGACTAGAAGGAAATGCTGAGTTTCCCAGATTTCAGCAGGATTTCACTGTCTCTATGGAACAGTCTATGTACAATGTAGTAAGGATGAAACTAGCATCTGTCAATAAGGCCCGTTGAGGCTGTTTGCCTATACAATTCTGTGAGAAAGACAAATTCTTTCCTGAGGTTAAAGATGTCTGCACAATGCCATTTTAAAGTTCTGTATTAGTTCTGTGCCCTATGAAAAGGTTGTCAGAAAGGTTATCAAGAATGTTTCTGTGAACTTTAAGTTCTACTGTGAAGTTCTGGTTTAACCTCGATCTGGCAGACAGACTGGTCCCTCAGGATTGCAATATTGCTACAACTGGAGCATAAAGACCAAGAAAAGATACTGGAGTTCACCAATCAAAATGGTGGGCAATGAAGTTAGTGACCCAGTCCCATATCAATCACTAGCAGACTGGGATTTGGAGGATTCATTCCAACAGTGGGAAGACTACAAACACAGCATATTCTCTCAACTGGATGATTGTTTCTCAACAGACAATGAGAGTACTCTTTTTGTATGTAGTTATTATATTTTAGGTTAAGAATCCCACTTCGTGTCAGTATGAATTTATTAAATGAAGTAGGGATAATCACTCTACAAAAGTTAACAGAAATCTGCTACTCACTGAAAGATATGCATACTTAAGTTTCAATGAGCACAATTTTTTCTGTCATTTAGAAGGAACCAATGAAGCAGTTTTTAAGGCACACAAAAAATCACTAATTGTTTCAAAGAATCTTTGACTCTACACCTGTTCAAACAATTGTATTACAAGATTAATTTTGACATCTTTCAGTAATCTAAAAAAATGTATAAGTGCTGGGAAACCCCTGTATTTAGAGCATGTATAAACTCGATGGTGCTTTTAACTGCTGAGATATGCAGATGAAAAAATCCAGATAAATACACAACATTCTTAGACATGTCCCTTCCAGGCATAGCTTGTGAAAAAAAAAAAAAAAAGAAAAGAAAAATGTAACCTAATGATTTGGATATGGCTACACCAACAAAACTTTGCACATACCTTTGCTAAGTTTTTCTTCTGTTTAAGACACTTAGCCAGCATGACAACTAAAACTTACTTAATAGATCCAAAAATACTACAAATTAACCTGTGTGGAGATATTTTTTGCACACAGGCTGTAATTTTATAATGTGATTAACTACATATTCAGTGCCCATTATTTTTAACATTCCAACAATTATACTTTTATTAAGATAGGTCTTGAATAAAGTCCCAACAGCAGATGTTTTTCTCAATATTCTGTGATATTTTTCCAAGACAAGTATACAAGTCTTGGTACAGGTTGTACAAGCCTACGACGACTAATGTTTATTCAAGAAAGTAAGTGTCACTCAGCAATTTGTGGATGCAAATTATGAACTCAACCATTCTGAAGGAAGAAAAACACAGTCACATCCCTTCAATACTTAGAAACAAATTCAAAGATTCCATAAACTCTGAAAACTTTCCACATCAAACATCTTTGTTCCCTTCTTTTTCCACTCTTGTTTTCCTCTGTTGGAATGTCTCAAAAATATCTTTATACTAGTAATATCATTAAAAGCTATGGTTTTGTTGTTATGAGACCACCAGCAGAAGCCAACACATAACATGAATAAATGGTTGCCTTCATTCTCCAAAGCTAACAATTAAATGACTACCAGTTTAGAACTTAACCCAAAAGCATCTTGAAGTACATTCTTGCTTATGCGTTATATAGTTGCTTTTAAGAGTTATAGCTAAAGCAATAAAGATTCCTTTCTTTGTTAATAGGTAGATGCAGAGAAAATTGGGAGGTTATAAGGACACACTGTTCTAAAATTTCCCTTTACACTCTCATTTTTGCTTTTAAATTACAATGAAGCTTAATCCTTTTTCAATTAATTTGGCAACATTCACATCAGATCCAGTGTATTTACAGTTCATATTAAAAAAAATCTACACTGAAAAAAAAAAACAAAAGAAAAAGACAAAGTAGACAAAAAACCAAAGAAATCCCAGACTGTTAGTTCTACCATCACAGTAATTTCTCACTAGTAATGAACAGTAATTACCTTGATGAAGGTTGAACTTTACTTGATTCTGGAATTTCTGGTACAGGTCGATGCCTTAAGATAAAAGATCGGCTTGCCCTTGGAAATACTTTCATGCAGTTCAGCGTACAGGAATCATACAAGTCATTGTCTATCATTTCTCCTTTAAACTTATAGAATGAAGAATCTGGTTTACTATCAGATAGATCACCCTCATCTGGAAACCTCTGCTGTTTGTTTTCTTTGCATTTTGTCTCGCATGAACGAACAAATGAAGGAGGATCACGGAACACCAAAGGGCCAGTCAAGTGCTCATCAGCTTGGTATGCAGCAGCTTCTGCCAGTGATGCATCTGGCTGAGTATTCATCTTGATATTTCTACTCTGACTGACAGCTTCTAGTATGCTGTCTGAATTCTGGTATAAACTGGAAAAATCCAAACTTGTGAAGCTATCATCATTTGCCTCCATTGAGTTTTGCTCTGCAAGCTCAAACTTTTCCTTATTGACGTAAGATTTTTTAAGAAGTTGCTCTGATGATGTTGCAGGTATCAAGCCAGTCCCATCTACACTTGAATTGCTTACAGGAGATTCCTGATCTGAGGATGAATATTGCTTCTCTTCTAAACCTTTCAAGTCTTTGAATTTTAGTTTTTCACAGAAAAGAGAATATCCTGGAATTTCCAAAAGACTGTCTAACTGTTTAAGAATCCTTCTGCGATGTCCTGTAGGCAACACTCCCATCTGCTGAAGCACACTATTATTTATTCCCACACAATCCATCACAGTGTTATAGCCATAGTTTTTAAAGTTAGGAAGATACTGTGCAAGGTTAATGTTGATCAAAAATTCTTCAATATCAGTGTCATTGCCTGTAGATGACATGACTTAATTCCATATATTGCCCCACAAAGTCATGTAGAAATAGTCAGGTTGCATGCATGTTTACTAGCAAGAAAACTCTCAAATTTGGTGTCCACCAGTCAGCAGAAAATATCCGTTTCCTCACGACACCTCTTCAAGTTTCTTCAGTTTGGTGTGATTTTTTTAAAGACTGCAAACATATGGAAAAGAAAAAGGACATTAAAAAAAAAAATCTCGCCTGAACCTCACAATTGCCTTGAATAAAATTGTGAAAGACTCCTTGACACTTAAACAACAATATTTTTAATTGCCTGTATACAATAATTTCAGCAATGGTAAACCCAACCTTTTATCTTGGCATATATTAAAACAAATAGCAAAATCAAAGTCTGAGCACAAATAATACAGATTTAAAACACATATTCCTAGTAGTTAAACATTCAGATGAACTATCTACACACACACACTCTTATTACACAATACTTGGATATCAGGGAAAGAAAGAGTTATCCAAGACCACAACTGGAATCTAAACCTTTGCTATTTCCACACTACCACCAATAAATTACAGAACAGGGCTTCTACACCCTTACCTTTCAATCTCAAAATCCTTTTAGCATAGAAACACACTTGCAACTGAACAAAAGAAAAATTACTCTCTAGAGCATTCCATGTGATCTGTGCATTTAAAACCTCTTCAACTGAGAATCCAACCGAACAAGTGCCATCCTCAAGAACATGGTTTGCAACAGTCATCCCTTCAAGCAAACTGCAGGAACACAGAAAACAGGTAACCAGCATCTCAACTCTGACAAGGAAGCAGTTTTGCCTTGGCCACAAAGAGAAAAGGCATGAATCCATAGGCAAGTTCTGGCTGTCCGTGAGTTTTTCCTTAGTACACTCCAACTCAGCTCTTACACTCCAGATTTCATATATTTGAGTTATTGTTTCTTTCAGGGCCATATCTAAATTCACAACTTACAAAATCCAGATGCTACTCTTCTGAAGGTGTATGAAACAGCCTGAAATAATATTTCTTCAAAGAAGGTTTAAGATCAGCAACACTCAACAGGTTTTTTCACCTCTCTCTCTCAGTATAAAGAGTAATTTGGCCTTAGGGAAACCTGCTGACTGTAGCAGCTGTCCTGGCATGCAGGTACTAGCCTTAAGCAGCCTGGAAAAGAAAGAACAGCCTCAGTGGAAGAGCATTAAGATTTAAGTAGCATTTAGAAAGAGGAGAAATCTTATGACCAGAATTTGTCTGTGGTAATAGGCATTGATACCTAATTCTTCAAGGTCATTCATGACAAAAAATGGAGTACTCATGGTCTAGAATTGAAGCTTAAAACATTACCTACATTTTTACTGTATCAATTCCTAAATAAAGGATAAACCCTCTTCCTAGGAGATTCCTCCAATGTCCTTTGAATATCTAAGTCATTCATTCTTCAGAAAAGTTGTAAAAAATAAATAGATAAAAAAATATTTATGCATCTCCTAATTACCCAAAGCCACATATAGCTAAATCTAAATTTAAAATAATGTACTGCATGAAGCACAGCTGTTAGCACTGCTATTGGCAATTGTACTTTATTATGATTATGAAATTAATTATTAACTACCTCAATCACTGGACTTGTTTTCTTGCAAAATTTTGTAAATATCTTCATTACTCCCACACTTTCATAAAGTGGTAATCAAAACTGAGGAAAATAATCAGATTCTTCATACTTACACCATGCAAACATGTATGTGGCATAATAATAAGAAAAAAAGGAGATGAGCACACCTACATTATTCTGGAAGATGTAAAAATCAACATAGTATACTTACTATAAATGTTCCTTTACTTAAAATAAATAATTGGATTCTCTCTAGTTTCTAGCTTCATTTTTCTGGATATATTTTTATCAGCTTCGATCACCACCCACAAGTCTGAGAAGTGACTTATCTTGAATATTAAATTGATACTATTAAAACCTTTTAGAGAGACAACTTCATAGGTCAATCAGATATCAACCTCTCAAGAGAAATTAACTTTATTATGGAGTTAACCCTCAATTAAAGATTCTCAGGTAATTTAAATTCAAAAAGCCTTGGATTGATCTAAACTGATTAACAATCCACTTTTGTATTTACCTTTGTCTCATTCTAACTTGCATGCTTATATAAACTTCCATTGTTCCTTTAAAAAATTGAAAACTCAGCATTTCCTCAAAATTTTCATGGCAGCCTCCAGTCATAAAGGATAAAATTCAACAGTATGGCATCCACTCATCTATAAACCCTGGAAAATGTCAATGTATATTCACTTAAGTAGCTGAATATATATTCTCAGGTTCTGAGTACAGAATGAAAAAAATTAATACAGAAACTATTTACTGGGGGAAAAATATTGGAGAGGTACTGCTTGGACCAGAAAATAGTCTTTCAGATACTCAGTAATTAAAAAAAAAACACAATCAAACACACTGCAAACAAAAGGAAAAACAAACAAGCAAAAAAAAAAAAAGAATAAAACACCAAAAAACAACAAGCAAATCACACACATATTCAAGTATATAAAACCTCTACAGTGTATGCATATCACTCTAAGGCTTTTAAAGTTGCAGTTGCAGCTGGTTATCTCAGCCATTTCCACCTTCCTTGACAGTTCTGGGTTTCATGGTAGCATTTGGCTATTTTTTCCCTAAGGTGTTACTGTTCACTTTCAGACAGTATCATCTTCTCAATCCCTCACCTTTCATAATAACACAAAACATACCTAGGTACACAGCTTTAGATATATATGTTTTTATATAACATGTATATTTATTTATGAATATTTATTATATATTTATTAAATAATAATGTTTTGAAATATAAATATATATAAATATATTCTATATAATTATATATATTTATATTTCTATATAAAATATATAAATATAATATAAATATATTAAATATTTATTAAATTTATAAAATATATTATATATTTATTGAATATTTATTATTAATATTTATAGTCACACATTCTTTCTTCTCTTAATACTGTTTTTTCTACATGCGATAGCTTTGCCTACACCTTATTCTGGAACATCTCTAGTGTTGTTACTTCAGGAACTCAAATAGCCATGTGCTATCAGCTATTTGGATTCTAACCCATCTTTGTATAAACCACATACCAATGCAAAGGTTTACCTAGCAGAGAACAAACTTTGATTCCAAATCTGTAAGAATGGTTATGTTTTACTGTGTATTTTATGAACAAAGCATGTAGCAGAGGAAGGAAGTAACTGCTTGCTGAGAAGACATTTAGACCACAAAATGCCAACAGTGCCAGAAGATAAAGCCCAGGCCACTTTCTGTTTCTGTAGTTGTCTATGGCAGAAGCTATCAGTGTATCCATCAAGATTTCTGAAGACATGCTATAGATCTAGCCTAGCTATGCAACTGGTTAAATACCTCTAAGATTACATATCATTTTGTGGGTCTAAGCAAAAGGTTATACTGACAACTGGTTTAGTTTCATTACTTACACAAAGATTAACATAACAAACAGCTAAACACACTGGTGAGTGTTTTGCAGGCTAGAACATAAATATGTTCATCTCCTTAAAATATTTTATAAGGTTTGAACTCAAGAAGTATACAGAAATGCAGAACTCAAGGACCACCTTATTCAATACATTACTCTGTTTTGATATGACTGTTACCAATTTAAAAAAGAATTTAATCTCCTCCTTAGCTTTGATTACAAAGTAAGTCATAATAAACCCTAAAGAATGTATGGTACTAGAAATGGAGTGTCTCATACACATTTGTACAAATTCATTCTCTTTCATATCCATATTTCTACCACTACGAATTCAGCATTTGTAAACAACATTAGTGCACATGGTTGCATACATTCCGTAAAACTAATCTCCTCCCAGAAGCAAGGCAAAATAGATTTTCCTACTTAGAAATATATCGCAAAAAAAAAAAAAAAAAACCAAAAGCCAACAAAGACACAAAAAAAAAAAAAAAAAAAAAAAAAAAAACAACACAAGGGGAATTTAAACCTGCTTAAATCAAATTTGTTCTGGTTTTATGTTACCTTCTCCTAAGTAGAGTAACCAAGACAAAAATCACCATTGTCAACACAGTTGCTAAAAATAGGAAAATGCTATAATGGTTATTTAAAAAAAAAAAAAAAAAAAAATCAAGCTTCTTGGAAGACACCTGACCATTCTATTTTAACAAAATAGGGACAAAACACCCAAATTGCTATGTGAAAAAAGCAATATAAGGAAAACCATTTGGGCTTTCCTTCTAAGAAAGAAGTTTTAGCAGGAGATGAATTGCAATGTATGTTGCACATCCCTAGCCTTCTATGGCATCATCCAACTTTCTTTCATAGAAGATGTTTCTCACACTTCTTTAGAAACTGACTGTCAATTTCTTCATTTTGCCATCTTATGGAAGAAACTTCGACAAAAAGTGGCAACAAAAACTCAGAGTGGTCTAACAGTTCTTTTATTTTACTAAAAGCAACAGCTCAATAGCATCAAAGAAAAATGGCAATTCTAACTCTCAGAACACTTCCTCACATGGAGGGTAAGCACCTGCATCTAGCATTCTGGAAAGCTATATCTATGAATTTTAAAATTCTTTCTTCCTAAGATTTTTCAAGTTGAAAAGTCCTGAAGACGAAATTGACAGGGAGATAGACAAATCCTAGTTGAAGCAAGCAAGCAATCCAAATTTTAATAATAAAATGTGTGAACTGTAGGTTATAGGTGAACTCAAGCAGGACTAGACTTTTTTTTTTCTTTTTTTTAATATCAATACAGATAAAAGCCTGAAGAAACTGTCAAACTTTTAAGAGTACATGGTAAGATAACCACGCTGTGAGCAATCAGTTCAACAAACATAAGCAAGTTCAGGCTTGCTCCCAACTTCTGCTAAACCACCTACTACATAAAGATCCTAATGAATATGTTAAAAAAAAAAAAAAAAAAAGCAAAATAAAACAGTACAACAGGTCTTACCATGGAGCAAAATGAAATCTGCAAGTAGTAAATTTCACATTCACATTGTAATTGACTCCATACAAACTGACAAGTTTAACATAGAAAACACTGTAAAGATCTTTTCCAAAACCTACATTATACAATCAGCATATTGACTGCAAGGAAAAAAAAAAAAAAAAATACAAACACCCAAACATTCCAATAGAGCTATTGCCTTATTGCCTTTACCAATACAAGGAAGTTACGAAGCATAGGTCAACCTAGTGGATAATTACAAAATAACTTTAATTACACCCTCTGTCAAACTGTTTGTCTTTTTTCTTTGTCTTTTTTTTTTTTCTTTTTAAAATTTCAGAGCACTTGCCTTCTAGAAAAAAGTTCAGCAACCTTTGTTACCTCCGAGTCAAACCTCATACTGCAAGAAATTCCAGTGGAACAACTTGCAGAGTCGCAGGAGTAAGGAACTGCATGGCATGAAAAAACTGACTGAAGGTGGAATTGGAACTTTGGGAAGTTGCTGTGGCCAAACTCGGGTGCTGTATCCTTCACTTCGTATTCTCGATCCAGGACATACTACAGCTTCTTTGACTTTCTTAAATTTTCTGATAAAATTTCCAGGTATGTAACAGCAGCTAACACGAGGTCTGTTCATATCCGACCTCACAAAAACAACTCATAGAGTAAATAAATACATAGTAATAAAGCACTGTTCTTTAACGTGACATTTACCTACAAATCGTTAAAACAATCGAATCTACAAAGAAAACGGAGAGCAACACACGCCTTATTCCCTACCTGCCTACCTGCTATTTCTCCCCGATCGCCACTCGGTGCCTGTCGCTCTGCGGGACGTGTCCCGTCCCACCCCCCGCGCCCTCTCCAGCCCTTTTCCAGCGCGGGGCCGGCTGCCGGCGGCTCGGGGAGCGGAGCATCCCCCGGCCCGGCCCTGCCCAGCCCCGCACACCCCGCCGAGCCCGCTTACCTCCGCAGAACCCCGCGGCTGACCGGGACGGGCGGGCGGAGGAAGGAAGCGCAGGGCTTTAGCTTGTTCAACTTTCAGTTCTCCCTCCCCGCCGGCTCGCTCACTTTCTTGCTTTCTCTCCTTCCTTCCTTCCTGCCGGGCTGGCTCCACACCCCAGCCCAGCCGCCCCCGCGCCGCTCCCCGGCAGGCCGCGCCCGCGGAGCTCCCTCCCTGCCGCAGGAGCAGGCCGCACCTGGGCGCGCCCGCCGCTCCGAGCCCGGCGCTGCGGCTCGGGCGGCCTGGCCGGGCCGCGCACTCCCTCAGGAGTCCCTGGGAGCCGGCAGGCTGCGGCTCCGCACTGCCTGTGCCCAGCGCATCCCGTCAGGAGTCCCTGGGAGCCCGCGGGCAGGCTGCCTGCGCCCAGCGCATCCCCTCATCCCCTCACAGAGCCCTGCGCTGCCCAGCGGGACTCCCCTTCCCGGGCAGCGGGCAAAGGGCGGCCCGGCGCCACCTCTGTCACCCCGCTGAGGGCTGCGAGGAGACACACACCTGTGATCGCTTGCCTAAAACAAACGGAGCTTACAGTAATTTCCAGGAATTCCCCAGTTCTTGCAAGTGCCCTGTGTCTGTGAACAATGTGATTCAGATAAAACCAGCGTTTTGTTACACAAAGTGATACAGAAAGGATTCTAATGTAGTCCATTGGCGGACATCCCCATCTTTTACTTGAAGTGTCAATTCTCATCTTTTCTAATTAAATGCAAGGAGGTTTCGGAAGGGTTTACAGTGTTGCAGCTGAAGTCTGAGGTCACGCTGCTGAAGCAAAACAGAAGCAAAGATGTAGTGAGAAAAAGAGGCCAATTATTAAAGCGCTGATTTAGGACTGCTTCCTACACACTAAGTATAGCCTTACTAAATCGCCTTACTAGCAGAGGGGCTGTTAAAAATTGCTGGTGACATGGTACTAAAGTGAGGTCTCAGGATCACAATTTTGAATGCAAACGCCTCCTCCATTCTCCAACTTTCAGTCAAAACTTCCAGATTAGAGGTTTGCAGTTCAGTTCAGTTACAGCACCAATTCCACCAGTGCCAAAGCACTTTTGAAAATCCAGCCACAAGTTCTAATTATTAGAAATTTAATTATCTGTGTACCTAAAGAAATGCAGTTAATTTTACCTCCTAAACTTTTATTTTGCAAGCAAATTTTTGGATTTGCCTTTTTTTGACAATCTAAAGAAATTTATTGTCTTCTCGCTAGTCTTCTTATTAATGCTTTTGCAGCGTCTATCTCAGACAAGGAATTGTCATTCCCGATTATTTGCTAAGGGACTGATTTGTTTCCAAACCAAGTGAGTGCACAGATGTGATTCAGGTAAGTACACTAACACCCTTTTTTGTCATGGCCTTTCTAGATTGTAACCTCATGACTCACAGAAACATCTGATCACAGATTTGCCTAACATTTCCAGCTAAGCCTAGCTTCCATTCAGAACACTAGGAATGCCAATGAATACTGACTTTGAAAAGGAATTTTAACCACAGTAACTTAAACTATTTGAAAGATTAAGGCCCTGTAAACAACAAAAGATCGGCCTCCTTTGCAAGGCTTACCTCACCATGGAAAAATTCAGTTAATTAGCAGTTTGTGGTGGGCTAGAATTTCTTTCTGCTCAAGTCTAAGGGTATGGTCCTTGATTAAAAACCCTTGTGCTCCTTTCTCTGTCAAGAATTTCCCAAGTCCTTCCATAAAGCCCACTTTTCTTCCTCTTCCAGGGACCCGTGTGATTTGCCTGTGTAGCTGGGCCAGTGGCAGAGACCGTAGATAACAGTCCACTCAGCATTTGTCTTTAAAAAACAGGTGTCAGACCCTGACACGGAACACACATGGAAGGAGATTGCCCTCAGCACGTTTATAGCTGTGCAGTGGTATCTTCCCTCAGAGCACAGACACTGCACCAGTACACACTGTGTCTCAGCCAGAGTTTTACTTACTTAGTTTCCTTGACCACAGTACTGTATCACGAGAACTGAAAAAATATTTTTCAGTGTGTTTCTTTGGGAGAGGGCAAGGAATGGGAGAAATAAGCATTAAACACATACCCAGTTGTGCTTACTTCTTTCTGTTTGCATTATGTCCAGAAAAATTGCAATATAGATGAGATAATTTTAAGTCACATTGTGCTATTAAGGGTTTAGGGACTTTTCTTGACATTTTTCTTTATCTAAATTACATTATCAGTATCACACAAATCCATATGATGTTTTATTCTTTGTTAGAAATAAAGTAGTAGAATTTGATCTGCGGTGTTTTACTCTTTGTTAGAAATCAAGTAGCATAATATATCATCTTTCAAGAAAACTCTTAAGTCTCTAATTTATCTACAGCATATAGTTCTCTAATGAGCATGGGATGGCAGCTAACACTACAGTAACAAAAGAAGTCTTACAAAAATCTAGCAGGAAATTGCATCTTGCTAATTTTGGTGTAATTCAGATATGACATAAGGAAGAGTACTATTCTAAGACTTGTTGATAAGACTGGGTTTTAAAAATCTGCTGATAGACCTGGAAACTGCAGAAGTTTTGTTATCTGATAACTTCCTTTGAGTTTCTCTGTTGCTGTCATGAATAAGTGTTAGGTAGGCAGGTGTTTTTAGTAGATCAAGACAAAATTTCAGTCTAGAAATTAATTATAAATAGGAGCTGCATGACTTCTGCTATATTCTCTGAAAGATATTTGGGCTTCTGTACAGTAAAATATGTTTAACCATATAAGGTCATTCATAGTGAATATGCTAATACCTTCCAGCTCATATTTGTCATTACAAAACCCTTTAAAAAGCCTGTTTTCCAGTGATTGATAGTGACCTGATTTTTTTTGTTGTTGTTTTGTTTTTAACAACATAAGAATAACCCTGTAAGTCTGTGTTTAAGTAAAGATGGAATAATATAATCAAACTGTACAAGAACTAATTCTTAAGATATAAATATATATCAGATTTCCACACTCTGTGTGGTTTGTCATATACCAGAATAGATGTTTGCCACATTCCTTATTCTTCATTAAGCTTACAATGAAACTGATTCAAACTAGTCAGACATTTTCCAAATTCAAATATTGTAATTTCTAGATGTGTATATTTTTAAAACTACATATCAGTTCTACTTGCTGCATATTTATTATATTTAAAAGCTCCAAATCCAGCTGCACAAACAGCCAATTGATAAGATAAAATAGGAAAAACATCTTCTACTCCTTCCTTTACAGGTGACTTACAAGTAGCTCTGATATTTACATGAAGTTTGTCAGCTACCTAAAAATGCACAGGAGACCTGAGTTTATTTGTGACTTTAAATGAGATTATTTCACTTTCTCGTGGGAAAAAAAAAAACAAATAATATTCTTATTAAACACAGTCCAAGCAAGGTTTAAGTTCTGAACTTGTTCTGTGATTGGTTCTGTCTCATTTGCTCCTCTTCAAAGCAGAGGTAATAGAATTAATCCACCAGTCTCCTCAGGGTGTTGAGAAGGTTGAATATTTAGATTTTGGAGCTTATGAAGCATCATAGGAAATGAAATGTTAGCTACACCTCAATCAACCAGCAGGTGAATATCTAGGCCTTTTATGATTTGAGCCTCTCTATTACTATTATGGTATAATATTGATGTTATTGTTAATAAAATATCAGGAAAACTAACCTTAGAAATTAAATAAATCATTACAGTTTTCACAAGCAGTGTTCCATCACAAGCTAATATTTTTCACTCAGGGTAAAACAAAATTATACAAAGTTTCAGAAGAATGATAGGACTGCAGATAAGAATAATCACTAGATCTAAATTCAGTTTTTGCATTTTCTGTCAGCAGTTTATGTGTCCTTGGAATTCCTGTCATCCACTTACTCAATGCGTTATAAGTCAGTTACCTTTGTATGTCACACTGGATACCAGCCTCCATTTTTACTCAGACAGACCTGTAAGCCAATTTGACCCATACCTTATATTTTAATGTAATTAATAATCAGTTTGATTTCTAGGAAGCTTTGTAAGATAGTTCCCTGTACCATATGATGGATTTTTAAACTATCATTTTATAAGCTATTAATGTAATTTTATATAGGTATGATAACACAATTATATTCAGTTTTGCCATCTTCTTTTAATGGCTGTAAGTTTGAACTTAATGCAGCCTATGTCTTGTTAAAACTACTGATGGACTCATGAAGTAGTTCCTTTAGCTACTTTGATATTGATATATGACTTTTGAAATAAATGTGTAAAAGTGATACCACAGAGTACTAATTACTTTTACAATGTATTGATGTTTTTCTTTCCTTTACTAATTGTGGTCACAGTTAAATCTGAATTAAGTTTTTGGCTTACATATTGTACATAACACTCAACTGCACATGCAAAGTTCTCTCAAGAAGTTATTAGATTAATTTACATGCTCTTAATTATCATAGAACTACTTGTAAACCAACGGTAAAATTTGCTCTAATTAACACCTCTCATATAGTGGTGATGGGTGAATTAGAAACATTGAACTTGACTTCACTTTCAACACAAGTCTGCAAACTTAGCAATCCAAAATACAACGTGAGGTTCCAGGAAGTTCAGGTTCTGTCTGCTGTCTTTTGCCAAAGCACACAATACTGGACAGACATCTGCCTGGACTAACCCACTCCAAGTCCTCTCCTAGGCCTGCACCCAAACCTCTGGATACAGCCCTATGGGCTGGTGATCCCCCACTTCCCTCTGTATTGGTACATCCATTAACCTACAGGGCTGAGAATCTTTCCTGCAGTATTGTTTTACTGCATATTTATTTATACTGCTTGAATTCACAAGCCTAGAAATGAAAGCAGACAATTTATTCTAGCAGTGCAAGGGAGTTAAGCTCCTGCTGTAAATGAAAGGTTTCTAGTTGCTGACTAGGATTTCTGCATGAAATCTGTCACTAGAAAATCTAAATCTAGTGGCTTTAATACTTTTGTCAAAGCACCTGTGTTCCAAGTGGGACCTTATTCTAGCACTTCTGCCTCTCATATTTAAATGTTTTCAAGCTTTTTGAGTACAAATGCATCTTCAAAGCATGTGGAATGTTCAGGGTTTTTTTTTATTTCTTTGCTATTTGTCTCATTTAGGGGATTTGGTTACCTTGACATAGCTTTCTGTCATCTTTGAGAAGTTTAATGGAGCATTGTTTAACTTACTTGAAAATAAATCCCTCTGAGGAAATTTCCTGTACATCAAAGTGGTAATTTTTTCCCCATATTTATCTTTGTACAGTTCATTGAATTATAATGAATCACACATCATTAAGATTTTATCTCCACAGCATTGCCTAATTTGAATTCAACAGAAACCACATTTGACACTTTTAACAATGCTATTAGATTTAAAGGTCACCATTTCAGGCACTTCCTTCTCTCTTTCATTTTACTTGTTGCTTAAGCAAATTTGTCATGGAAAGTAACGAAATATAATAAACATCACAGAACTATTTCTAGAGAAAAAAATTCCATAGTACAATCACACCTGAAATTGTGTATAGTTAAACACAATTTCACACTGTTATTTAGGTCTGATGAATTCATATTATCATAGAATCTTAGAATTGTAGAGTGGCCAGGGTTGGAAGGGATTTCAAAGATCATCAAATCCCAATCCCTTGCCATGGGCAGGAACATCTTTCACCAGAGGGGGGTTGCTCCGAGCTCCATCCAAACTTGCCTTGAACACTTCCAGGTACAGTGTTCTTTGGAATAACATCTCTGAACAACTTGTTCTCTCCCTTCTGTTTTCTCTTTTCCTCACTGCTCTCTGCCCAACCAAATAAAGCAACTCATTATAGCTGACTCACTTCACAGCATTCTGATGCTATCAAAGGTGTTAAACTGGAAGCTTACTGTATATACAAATAACACTTCAATAGAAAACTTAATGTGAAGATACCCCATCTGTCCATGAATAATTTCTTGTAAAGTTACTAGGTTAAGTTAGAAGCTGAGTGGTATCAAGTCTTTGAAGTTTTACTGTATACGTCCCATTTCACCAACAGTTTCCTTAGCTTTCTGTCTCTTTTCTAAGTAGCAAATTGAGCAAGAGCCTGAAATGTACAATGCTAACTGTTTAAAGTAGACAAGCTGCCTGGGTAGTATCTTACTATGAACATATGACATAAATTCTATGGCACAGTGCATCTGTAGCACTTTCTTAGTTTTTCTTATACTTTTTAACTTGGGCCTTAGAATACCAGAGATGGGGAGAATAACCATTACACGTTTTCAAATATAAATAGATCAATAAACACACCAAAATGCATTCATTGTCACATACTGAACTTTGCATTACATGCAGAGTATATAGGAAGAACTTATTGGATCTGCACCATACACTCTAATCTCTTTTCCTAGCAGAACAAAGTCCACTTCCTTTGTTATCAGCTATGAAACACTTCTAAAGTATTCTGAAAAGAACATGAATATCTGCTAAAGGGTCATTTAATTTAAATGTGTGATTTCATCGTTGTTTTTCTAAATTGGATATTTTGTTCTTCCTGCATCCAAGGCTAGTAATTAATATGGATGAAAAAGCACTTTTTTAAAAGGACTTTTCAAATACTTAGAGAATATAGTTAAATGTGAATGTAACCCAGGAACAGGGATTATTTTAAAACAAAATCAAGCACAGAGCTAATTTTACTAACTTGTTTTTTTTCTGCTGATGTAGCTTTGTTGAAGATTGCTCTTTTAAAAATCACATTTCTGTGGATAACTAAACTTTAAGAATGACTGCACAGGTCTTTTGTTATTAGTTCTTTCACATATAAATAAATAACATCACAAGACCTGAAAGAAACAAAATCTAGTAAAAATTCTATATTTATCACAATTAATTTTGCACTTTTATTTCTTCCATACATGATATTCATTTTCTTCCTTTTGTGTTACATTACCTACCTGGACCTACTTTAACAATTGGGTTGCTGGACACCTATGTCTCTTTTCTTGTGAGTCTGTTGTAAAAGTAACTTACTCATGTCTATGGGCAGTGGATAATATGACAGCTTTTGTCTTCATCCTACCACTACAGGTCTGATTTTTTTCAGTTAAAGGATGTGTTTCAGGCAGGGATTTCCAGTGAGGCTGAGGATCCACAGTGGCAAAATCTTAGAGAGTTACTTGTGATCAGATATCCCTGGACTGGTTTTGTGTGTCTCTTTGTATATCTGTGTCTTTTTTCCTCTGCTCAGATTTTCTGTAGTAAAGGCTGAAAGAGAAAACTATACTTTCACTGTTAAACTTGACTGCTGGAGAATAGAATAGTACTGTACTTATCAAGTCTGCTTATTCCTAAAGTCTCAACATCCTCATTGTAACTGGTGAGCTGCACAGTACACCATCTCAGTAACCAATCCAGGGTGAACTAAATCCAGGATGAATTAACTTCAGAAAAGTACAAGATTAAAGTGACTCTAGCATTTACCGTATGATATAAATTTTATTCTATCTAAATAACCTTTATGCTAAATTCTTTATCATATTGCACTGAATTCACGTGTGATATCACAATATTATTTTCTTGGGTACTCTATACTATATATTAATATGGGCAGTCATATATTTTCAGAAGATATATACTGTAGTGCATTTGAGTAACTTGTGTTGCCTACTTTATTTACTCTTCCTGGCTTCCAATTATAATATACTAATTGCATCAACATTTTCTTTTACAATCTGTAGAGTACAGAAAGCTTCAAAGCATGCCACAGCTTATCACCTGCACTCACCAGGTGAGCCTGATCTGGACCACGGAAGCCCATGGGGGTAGACAGAGCCCTGAAAGCTACTACTGCACCAGCTTGATCTCTTTGGGCAAGAGTTTGTGTCAAGTAAAAACCACATGATTGTTCCCAAAGGCTTTATAGTTACATTATCTAATGCTTGTCAATATGGTACATAAACACCAGCCTTAAATTATAAGACTATTCAGTGAACAGCATCAAAGGTTAAGAAATTCCATTTACATAATTTATCACCTTCTTCAACTAAGGAGAAACAGTGAATTGATAGCAAAATATAATAAATAGGTTTTCATAGGCCAGCAGTGGCACTGAAATTAAGATAGGATGCGGAACATACTTTTTTTTTTTTCTAACTAAAACAATGGTTTTCCTATATGAATCATTGAATTTCAAGACCTTAAAATGCTGATCATCAGATCATCAGACAGCCTAAATATACATTCTCTTTAAGACTGCTGAAGTGTAAAAAACCTGGAAGAGTCAACTGTAATTTAAGTGGCCGTTACTGACTCATTTATTGTCATGGGATATGTTTAAAAATTAAATGGCTGGGGGTACTGCTTGACAGCCAAGTGGACATGAGCCTGCAAGGCCCTGGTGGCCTAGAAGACCTACAGCATCCTGGCCTGAATCAGGAATAGCGTGGCCAGCAGGAGCAGGGAGGTCATTCTTCCCCTGTACTCGGTACTGGTGAGGCCACACCTTGAGTGCTGTGTCCAGTTCTGGCCCCTCAGTTTAGGAAGGACCTTGAGACACTTGAGTGTGTCCAGAGGAGGCAACAAGGCTGGTGAGGGGCTTGGAACACAAACCATGTGAGGAATGGCTGAGGGAGCTAGGGGTGTTTAGCCTGGAGAAAAGGAGACTCAGGGGTGACCTTATCACTCTACAACTTCCTGAGAGGTGTTTGTAGTCAGATGGGGATTGGTCTCTTTCTCCAGGCAACACTGACAGAATGAGAGGATACAGTCTTCAGCTGTGCCAAATGAAATTTAGGTTGGATGTTAGGAAAAACCTTTTTATGGAAAGAGTGATAAAGTACTGGAATGGTCTGCCCAGGGAGGTGATAGAGTCACAATCCCTGTATGTGTTTAAAAAAGACTGGATGTGACCCTCAGTGCCATGGTTTAGTTCAGTGTTAGGACACGGGGTGGACTCGATGATCTTGAAGGTCTCTTTCAATCTGGTGATTCTGTGTGTCCTGTCTGTCATTGTTGGTGAGTATATAATTGTAAATAACCATTCAAACTTGATTTCATAAGTACTAATCATTTGTAGCCACTGAAGTAAGAAATTGCTCAGATATCCTGAAATTTTAAGTCACTGCTGCATAACTGAGTTACATAACCTCCCTTGAAGGTGTGTGGTGTACATTGGCATCTCCTGGCAATACTTACCAGTAGTTACAGAACAGCCACTCCTTCCCATCACCTAGTAACTTCTTAATAGTCAACATCAACTCAGAGTTTCTCAGCTAGAGTTTGGTTTGTGGAATAGAGTACTTTTAAAATTTCTGTTTAGGCTAGAAGTGCTAAACAGTGTAGTAGCCTGACCAAGGACAACAACTTGTGGAAGTGTTTGAGCAGAAAAAAAAAAAAAATTGTATTTCAGCATATTCTGAATCTAAAATAGATATGGCTGAAAGTAAGATTCCACCTGCAGGGAAATCAGGACAAGTCCTAGGAAAAATCTGTTACCTGAACTTTCTGGTGAGAGACATGCTTCTGAAAAGTGATCTGGATAAAGGAGGTTTGGAGGAGTATGTGCTTGGACTGGCCTCTTTAGCAAAAGAGCTGAGCAGATCTCTCAGTCAGCAGCTCAAGGATGTTACAGAAATTGTTCAAGACACCTGCCAATTGCTGAGTGCTCTCCATGATAAATACAAGGAATTGACTGGAAGTCCAGGCAAGTATGGAAGGACTTACCTATAAGCAGACACACTGGGTATATTAGATTCTGAGTTCTGCTGTCTGATGATGCTGGGGGACCTTAATTTTAATTTGATAGTATTTCAGTACTTGGTAATTCATTAGACCAAATTAATTAATATTCCCACTTTGTATTACACTGTTTTTGAGTCATTCCATGAGATCCAGTGTGAGACTCATAATTCTCATTATGTGTTCTCATTATATTCTCATTATAATTATAGAAAAAGGCAAAATTAACTAAATAGGCTTGTTTAAAGTTTTATGTGCACTATACTTTAGTGGAGTTATCTTGGCCAGACACCAGATGCCAACCCAGTAACTTACTACCCCCTCTTCAACAGGAAATGGAAAGAAAATAAGATGAAAAAAATCCTGAGTTGATATACAGAAAAACATTTAAAATTACCATCATGGGAAAAATAGACTAAATTTAGAGAAAAAAATAATTTAATTTATTGTCAGTTTAAATGGATTTGGATAGTGAGAAGTAAAGTCAAAACATTGAAATAAGACCTTTTCTTCACCACTTTTTTTTTTCCACTCTCAACTTTAGTCCTTGATTCCCAATTCTTTTACCTCTTCTCCTTCCTGAGGAGTTCAGGGCAATGATGGCAAATGAGGGCAACACTCTGTCCATAGCAGTTCCCTCTACACTCCTTCCTGCCTATTCTTTACTGTGCTCCACTGTAAGTCCTTCCCATGGTCCTCAGTTCCTGTCAGGAAAAAATGGATTCTAAACAGCCTGCAGTTCCTTCAGGGAATATCTACTTTCCTTGGTATCAGGTCCTCCCCATATCTGCTCCAGTCTGGGCTCCATGGGCTGCAAGGGAATCTCTGCCCCATGTCTGCAGTACCTTCTCTTCCTTCTTCTCTGACCTTGTTGTTCACAGGACTGGTTCTCAGACTTTTTTCCTCAGTCCTCAGTTTTCTCCTTTCTTAAATATCTTTTCACAGGGGCTTTGCTCCATGCTCAGCTCAGTCCTGCAGTAGGTGGACATCAACATGATAATGAACATTTATCAAAGAAGAAGAGAAAACTAACATTTCTATCTGAGGTCTATCAGCGTTAAACCTCAAAAGAAGAGTCTCTAACAGCCAGGGAAGGTGATTCTCCCTCTCTACTCCACCCTTGTGAGACCTCACCTGAAGTACTACTAAAGCTCTGGAGTCTCCAGCACAAGGATATGGATTTGGAGCAGGTCCAAAGGAAGGCCATGAAGATGATCAGAGGGATCAGAGCATCTGTCCTTTTAAGAGAGGTTGAGCAAGCTGGAGGTGTTCAGGCTGGAGACGGCTCTGGGGACACCTTGTTGCTTTCTTCTAATCCTTAAAAGAGGCTTTCAAAAAAGAGGAAGAGTGATTTTTTTTTTTTTACATGGACAGTATTACATATAGTGCTAGAACACGAGGGAACAGTTTTAAACTAAAAGAGGAGAGATTTAGATTAGATATTAGGAAGATGTTAGGAAGAAATTCTTTACTTAGAGAGTAATGAGACACAGGAAGAGGGAGAAGAAGGCAGAGAACAGGAAGGCAGCCCCATTCCTGAAAGTGTTCAAGGCCAGGCTGGATGAGGCTTTTAGCAATCTGATCTACTAGAAAGTGTCTCTGCCCATGACAGGAAGGAAGGTTGGAAAGAACCTTAAAGATCATCTCATTTCAATTCAAACCATTCTGTCATTCTCATGATTCTATGATGCAAAGAGAGAAAGAGATTGCAGACAGAAATGTTTACCTATGCTTATGTTTCTGAGTCTTGACCTACAAATTTATAAGTCTGTAATAACAAAACATTTGGCTTTTAAAAGCCTCCTTCTAGGCTCCAAACAAGCTAACTCTCCTGTTGACCTCATAGTTTATGTGATTTTTTTCAATTTTTTTTTGCCAGTTTCCAAGAATCATTCTCCTTCCAAAAAGCACTGGGCAAAGAGGTTTGGAGACAGTTGCATATAAACTACTTCTGTATTCTAAAGCTGTGTTATCAAACATCAGAAAAAGCACAGAAAGCAAAGTGTTAGAAAAAAGATGGGGGATGGGAAAAACACAAAAGAAGACTTATTTCATGGTTAACCTTGTAATTGAATGCAAAAAGTGTCTTTCCATGTGACACAATTGGATAGTATATGGTTACAAGGCAGTATCTTTTCTTGCCCACATTAGAAAAGTCACATTTACAGCATAGGAAAATGCCATTGTTTTGAATTACCCTGTTATCTTCAAATTTGATTTTAGGGAAGTTTAAGGGACTGTACAATTTGTTTGAGGATTTTTTAGTTTTGTTTAGAAAATGCAAAAATCAGGGGGGAAATGTAAATTTTCGTAGCTTTGCCTAAACTTGAACTTTGCCTTACAGTGAAACTGGGAAGTGGTCTTTTACAGCCTCTTCTGCAAACAAAGCTCTGTTATTTCCAATCTTTTGTTTTATTTCTCAGACCTGTTAAACTGTTAAACTGTCAAGAATTTCTTCTCTACTTTTTCAGTGCCTGTGGAAAAACAGTAAAATGATAATTCTTTTTAAACTACCAGTGCAAACAATATTTTTAAATGTATTTGCTTCCTTTTTTCTTTATTTTTTTTCCAAATATAGTCAAAGTCTAATAAATCACTTGGAAGTATTAGAAGGGAATAAGTTTTTGACCAAGTTAAATAAGAAAAAAACTATTCTGAACTGTACTTTTTGTAGTTTTGAATTAATCAGATATAAATAGAGATGAGAGGCCTATCTAGATGACATAATATCACTCATTGATATGTGATGGCATTCTTAATAAAAGTATTTTCCAAGCTGAAAACGTTGAGGTATTTATTTACCTCATATGACATTGTTAAAAACATGACTGTTAAGACAAAGACTTCCTGTAAGACTTGTAGCAGCCCTTTCTGTTTTCCTTTCCTTGTGTATATCTGCACATTGCAAGTGGATAGCACACCACACTGTGTACTATTGTTTTATTTTATTGACTTTCAGGAGATTTAGTCTTTAAAACAAAATTATCCAAGATCTCATGCAGCAAACAGAAATAAGCAAAAAATTTTCCAATGTTTGCAATATATCTAACTAATGAAGATACCACTACAGTTATAGAGGAAGGCAGCAATAAGATGTGGGGAGAGCTCTAAGTAATACATTTTAAATCCTTGGAGAGAATATCTGGAGTAATTTCTAAGAAAAGGTGCAAGATAAGAAAAATAAGACATCATAAAATATAGGTTAAAATCTTACATGAATGGCACATAGTGATTGTGTGCTTTTTGTGCATTCTTCTTCACAAAGTGATTTTAATTACATACAAGGGCAACCTTCACCATTCCTATACTGGATATTACAAACTACTGAGCTTCAGCATTACATGCAGGCTGGTGGTTTTGTGTTAACATCTGTTCTTCACAGCAAAAATTCAGAGCTGCTAAGGTCTGAGTTTAAAATTACATTCATGTATAACAGCCTTGCTAGAGTCCTACACATTAGACTTTGCAGGAAATACTACATTTAGTTTTAAAGATCTTGCCAAATTGATTGGACCATACTTTATCAATACCATGCTTCGCATTGATTGTCATTAAGAATTCAGCTAGTGTCTGATCTTTAGTTGGCAGAGTAAAACTTTGACAAATATACACATGGTTGTTCATAGACAAGTACAAAAATGTACTTGTTTATATTCAGTTCTTTAGAAATTGACTCCACCTGAATAGCAATAGATGTAAAAATACAAAATGGAAGCCAGGAAATAGGGTGTGCTTCATGTATTGAATGGTTCTGTGGGACTATGTGGAATTCAATAAGGATGTGTATAATCGTTTTTACATTTTTGTCTACCTTTCATGGCAAAATTTAATTGGTTATTTATTTTTTCCCTCAGAATACAATGAAATTATAGATTATCTGCAGAAAGTGAAGGAGTACTTGACAAATACCATCTCACACCTTCAAGAGGCAGAAAATAAATTTTATGCTGAAAGCTGCAGACAAGATAGTGGTTCTTGGAACCAGACTGGTGAAAATGCTTTTAGAGAAACAGATGTGCATTATTCGGAAGGAGAAGCAACAGACTCTGTGCAAGCATCTTCCAGTTCCTGTCAGCAATTCCAAAGAACTCCTTCCCTGAACAAGACAGAAGGTCAAAATGTTAATCAAACCCACACAAATGAAATTAAAACTGTGGGAAAAGTTGTATCCTTAGCTGAAAATAAATCTGCTCAAGAACAGGACACCAGCAGAGACTCTCCAATGAAAAAGGAAGATGGTGAACACCAACTACTGACCATCTCTTTTACAGAGAAAAAAGAGTGCAATGAAAAGGATAAACTTCATGGAGATAGCTCTGTTACTGAAAAGCCTCCAGAACTGGCTTTTCAGGATGCTCTCACAAGCAGTGAGGAAGACATTCTGTCTGGAACATTGAAAGACATTAATGGCAGAAGCATCATAAATTATTTTGAGGAAGAGAAAAAGGAAGTAGTAAGGGACAATTTAAAAGGGCTAGAAAGTGAAGAGCACAGACTGACAGAGAAAATAGAAGACAGTAAAATGGAAAAAAATAATGACATTTTTAGAAATTACCTAAGTACCTTCACATCTTCAGCACAAACCTATGATCTTACTGATGTGAATCCTTCTGTGAGTGATTCAGAAGTACAAAAATCTAGATACTGGATGAACAAAGAGTAAGCATATATTCTTTTTTTTTTTTTTTTTAAGAAGAGATATACATAATTATTGCTTATTACCTTATAAACATGTGTGGGTTCAGAAACTCAATATACAAGTGCGGAACACTTGCTGGTCACGCACATAACAAGTTTACCATTTGAACATGTGCAGTGAAGATCTTTCCCTTTGGCCTAAAGTAAATGCTAAGGTTCTATTTGCATAATTTTTTTTTATGCCAGAGAGGGACTGAGTTACTGCCAGTAAAGTCAATAAACCTCAGATTGTTGGAAATTAGTAGGAAAAGACTGCAATTCATCAGATTTACAGTACTTTGTAAGCTCTTCTGAAACAGGCTAAACATAAAAATCTTCATGACTTTCTCATTTATTCATAAATATATTTTTCTGAATTATCTTCTTATGTTTCATTATAGCACATCATTACATTGAAGTATTTAATTAAAAATATGAGACACTACCCTACTCTTTTTTTTTTTTTTTTAAATAGATTTCTAGTCAAAGGGTGTGGTAAAAATAAACAGGAAATAGCTTGTTTTATTAAAGCCCCTTCAAGTGTTCTGGAGAATCTGAAGTGTAATATACTCAATGACAGTAGTTCCTTGGTGGTGGATGACTCTGAGGAGCTGGTCAGCAATGTCATCAGTATTGAATGTAATGATTATGAAAAACTACTTTTCCCTATCAACATTGCAATCCCATTTACATCATGCTTCAGAGGAAATTATCGGGAGATTATGGTGAAGGTGACTGATATGAACTTTCAGTCAAACTACTTAACTCCTATTTCTTTGCAAGGACACCAAGGAAACCATAAGGTGAGTAACCCTTATCAAAGCATTGTAAAAGCATCATTTCAGGTTCTAGTTATGTCTCTCTGGAATTTTTCAAATAAAGTTGTCATTATTAAATCATATTGCCCATCATAATATGTGGTTAAACAGAACTTTTCTTTCTACATTCTCAAGCAGTAATTCTATTTGAGAACTACTATTTAATAACATTATTTTTTTTTCACTAGCAATGTTAAGCAAGTGTTAGATCCCACAATAATAATGGTTGAATAATATTTCATTATTATTGTAAATAAGTGTAATTATTTGCATTATTTGATAAAAGTAAAGCTTTGGGGGAATTACTGTGCATTTAGATCACAACAGAGTAACACAGTTCCATAAGTATAAATTCTACATCAAATGAACACAGGCTGGTTCTCTTTTTTTAAATTAAGAAGTATTGCATTGGACCAGATTCATGACCTAGTTTAAGCTTATTTCATTTCACCCTAATCACACACTGGAATTTGAATATCACATGATGACTAGGGATCACTTGGGCCTGCAGGGGGCAATAATATTCTATTTATTTTCATTTCATACTTTGCTCTATAGAGAATGTTACCTTCTCAAAGTGTGAAACAG
Organism: Oenanthe melanoleuca; assembly: GCF_029582105.1. NCBI lineage: Eukaryota > Metazoa > Chordata > Aves > Passeriformes > Muscicapidae > Oenanthe > Oenanthe melanoleuca. The sequence continues at coordinate 48,818,516 of NC_079337.1, read as the reverse complement.
CCTCCTTTCCCTCCAATACTCTAACCCCACATTCTCTTTACTCAGGAAAGCTTTGCAGAAGTGAAAATTTATCATCTGGGTGTTTTTTCTGTGTTATCATGCTTAAAGAAGGAAACATTTACTGTTCCAAAGATAGGACTCCTACAAAAGCTGAACATGGATTCTAGAATCTCTTTCCATTACCATCCAGAAGTATTCAGTTCTCCAGCACCTATGCAGTTAAAGGTAAGCTTGAAACATGTGATATTTGTTCCATAAGCCTGTTATATGATCAGTTCAGAAGTGAGTATGCCAATGATGTTACAGTGCAATCTCTTCCAATATCAGAAGTTGACAAGAAGTGGTTGCAGCTTCACATCCTGTACATGCAGATTTCCTGTCAGCTTTGTTAAAACCACATGTCAGGGATATCTTTAGCTAAAAAGATCTATCTACCTTTGTTTGATATTGTTCTGAAAATATAGTTGTTTTTAATAAAGATGTGTCAACTCAAAATTTTAATTGCTTGTCCCAGATGTTAAATTAGTGGAACCATTTTTCTCACTTGACTTCATCTTTCATGCCAGCAAGTGCAACAAAAAGTTTTTATCATGTGCTAGTCTTAGGTTGAGTATAGTCTCAAATTGTGCTTCAGTTATGTTTCTCCCTTTCTCCATTAAGATGTTAATTTGGAAGTATGAAGAAACTAAAATTATAAAAAAATACAGTTTAGAAAAATTCCAGAAATTTTTCAAAATCTGAGGAAGCTCATGAGTTTCAAAACTTGAACTCTAATCAGGAACAAAACAATATAAATATTTTAGGCAATAAAAGTTCTAGTTTTTTATGACTTTCAAGCATTTTTCTGTGCTTTGTATAAAGTGCTGTTACTTGGGTAAGGCTGTTCTTGGGTTAAAGAGAGGAGTCTGACTTCTGTGATATTCAAAAGATAATCTAATTTCTAAAAATATCCCGACATGTAATGGAAGAATTTTTTTGCAAGTTGATTGTACAATTTATTTCTACATTTAGGTTCAGCCAATTGAGCCATCATTGATTTCAGCATTGAAAGCAAGGCATGATATGTATCACTCAGTCATATCTACTAGTGTAATGGTTCATGTCCAGCATCCTTCAGGCCAACCCTTTAACAGCTCAGTCACTGTTACTCTACCCTGTCCTCCAAACCCAGACAAAAAAAGGCGAGGAGATGAGACAGGGCACACAAGAGCCATTAGTGCTACAGTGAAGAGGGTTGCTGCAGCATACCATCCCTGGTAAGAACCTCACTTCAAATTCACCATTTTTTAAAACATCAAAGTCAATTAATTTTAACAGTTGTTGGTTTATAATTTCTTGTATTAAAAATTAAAAATTGTTCTTGAATATAGACTGCAATAACTATGAGCATTGTTAGAAACACTAGAGCAAACCCTCAAAATCTTAATGCTGTATTTTCACCAGAAAAATTAATACATTCTTGGATGTGTATTCTTTAAATATGCTAACCACTATATTTCTAGCAAGAGTCCGAATGAAGACTGAGGTTTTTTCAGCAATAAATATTCAGGCATTTTCAACAAAGTCAAATATATTGAACACAAAGAATAGACACGACTTAAAGCTGCTGTGTTTGTAACACACCAAGCTGATTTGAGTCTGACTTGTGAATTTTCTCATCTCTACTTCTACACATTTCAGGGTTGCCTGAATCAAAATGCATGGCACAATGGTTTATACTAGGTCAGTTTTACACACTAGATAAAGGTCCCGATTTTTCTAAAGTATGCAGTACAATATTTCTAAAACAGGCTTTTTGGCATGTCTTTAAAAAGCATTAAAACATGGGAACTCCTAAAAAAAATTATAATCTCTACATTTCAGCAGTTTCTGGAGAACCGAAAAAAAATTATATCATTCACATACTCTGGAGTATATTTCCAGATACTGATTTTAAGCAAGGTGGGTAAACCAGAAAAAGTCATCAGGGAAAGCAGAGGGGGATATAAGGTACAAACACAAGGTTACTTTTTCTGCAGAACTATTTTCATGTTGTTTTTTTCTATAGTTACTTGATTTTCCAGGGCTGTGAGCACTTCTGTGAGAAAAAGTGGGGACAATCTCAGTGATACTTTGAAATTATTAGGTCATGGAAACAAAGAAGAGGGGTGGAAGGTGTTTGATGATGTTATAATCCAGAATGCACAGAATGGGCTTGTATCTTTTGAACTAAACAAGCATTTAGAAAGGTAATGTATGAATAATTTAACAAAATTTTATTTACTGAAATGTTTAGTTCTGTGTTCACAATTAAATGGAAATTAGAAGTGCTAAGAAATCATCCATTTTTAACCATTAACTTGCTCTTAGGTTTGTTGACCATAATTACAAAAAAACCCCAATTTTTCATTTATAGAATGTATACAATATAGTTCATAGAAACTGGAAACAGGAAATGCAGATATCAGTCTTAATTGGCAAATGTGATTTGGCTCTCTAACTAAAAAAAACCCCAATTTTTAAAAAAATAATTCTTATGAAATATTAACTTACTTTCATGTAAAATTCATATGTATTCGAAATCATACCTACATATTCAACTTAACACTACAAACACAAGCAAATTTCCACCTTTTTCTCTGTTGGAAACAAGGATGAAAAGAGAGTAATAAAAGTTCCCATAATGTTTATAACAATAAATTATTTGCAGTTGATAACGTTATTTAAAATAAAGTTTTTAAATTTAATTTTCTTTCCTATTTTTTTCCCCTTTTCATACAGCTTTGTGGTCGTTCGCCTTTCATTCCTTTTGGAAAACAACTATCTTCTCCTCTTTGCTCAGGCTCTGGAAGAAGCTCTCTGTAGCACCATGGCTAATGTGATACTGTATCAGAAGAGAGAAAACCCGTATAAAATAGTGGTTTTGCTATCTGCCTCCAAAGAATTGACCAATGAACTTCAAAATCTCCATGAGGAGGGTTATTTTGGTCCCCCAGAACCTACACATCAGTTCCCATTAAGACAAGGAGAGCAGATTCATTTTAGATTTAGAGGAAATATTTCTGCTTCAGGTAAGGCAATTAATTCATGCACGTGTATGAACATTATCAATTACCACAGCTATTTAAAAATGCTATATGGGGACACTGGTAAATTGAAGTTAGTCACAGTACAATTAGTTATTTCAGTGTTTTGTTTCTTGTCAAAGAAAGGAATGTGGAGATTAATGGGAAACTACTCCAGCTGTAAAGAAAATGTACTACCTGAACGAGTTCCTGAGCACTGTGCTCAGGTGACCCTGCTTTCAGAGTTGGACAAGATGATCTGTAGAGATCTCTTAAACCCCTGTAAATTCTGTGAAACCTGGTCCCTCAGAAACATATGGTATTTTAAGTATTATTTTCAAATTACAGATTTCTGTCTGCTGTTTTGTCTGTATAAATTCTCTTAGAGTGGGCAAGAAACCAAGGCAAAATATTGCCTGTTGTGAGTTGCACTGTAAATTGAGATGATGAGAGAGAGAGGGTGATGCCATTTCTGCTAGCAGCCTAGAAAGTTCCATGTAGTGGCTGCCACCATTCAGAGACTTGCTTAAAGGGAAAAAGAGATAAGAAGCCTCTGGAAGGTTTTCACCCAAAACTGCATGTAACCTCTTTCATCTGTTTTAGATTGAACATATAAATATGTATTTGGCCCTCTGAACATTTTGGACATAAACTTCCATTGAAAACTGCATGTACCCTAAAGAAAGGAATATTCTTCAAAAATAGGAGTCTCCAGCCCCTGAGAAATGTCTGCTGATATACACAAAGAATAGTGTATTTAGATGCATCAAATAAATGGGTTTAGAAAACCTTGAAATGCATCTACCCCTCTACTGTCATTCCTTTTTTTGTTACAGATAGACATCCATCCTGAATAACCAGAAAGCATATTCTTCTGATTCTGTTCACAGCACCTTCTTATTTTTTTATATTCTTCTCTATGTTATACCTCCTTTTCTGTTCTTGTAGCACAGCCTTCACCACTTACTCTTTAAGCCAACTATTAAAGAGCTAGGAAAGATAGCTGCAAAGATATGCCTACTGCTGAAGCAGACTGATCTCAGACATAAAATAAAGTAATAATAATAAAGAACAACCAAGGAACAACCAAATGTTATGTGATTACCTTTACTTGACTTATGCTGATGAATTATTTTAGATGCTGTGCATCTGAAAAAAAAAGAAATTAAAAAAAATTTTTATATGGACTGCAGAGAATGGAGAAGACTTCAGGAAAGCCTACAGACTGATATTTCATTCACAAAGACAGCCAAGGATGGAGCTCCAAATTAAAGTAGTGGATGAATATGGTAACTACAGCTCACCTCATTACAAAGGAACAGCAGTGTTTTATAAAATTACCAGAGAGATGATACCAAAGAAATGGGAACAAAACTTACCATATCATGAATATCAACACCAGGCTCCACTGTGCAAATTAGCATTAACATTGCCAAAGGTGCGTTTCTCACTTGATAATAACAGAGACATTTCCCTTTCTGCCTCACCATATATTTATTAGAAAAAGGATCTTGGTATGATTTTTGATTTACAGATAAAATCAGGAGTTACTGATGGACTTCTGGTGCCTCATCAATATACAAACATTCTCAGGATTTCTCTTAGCTGTAGGGAGGGACCTGTATCCAAGTAGAAGCATGGAAAAAATTCTAGCAGAAAATTTTCACCCATTTACTCTTCCCAGATGTTATGGCACTGTGAAATTATTACTGAAGTTTCAGTTATATCATCCTTGTTTCATCATCTTGGGAGCACAGAATTGCAAGTTGTAGGATCATTAAATACTTTTAATTAGTATTAAATAGTAACCTGTCTTCCACCTATCACCTGATTATTCTATTATTCCTGATTAACCTTTGCAATACAATCATGTGGGAAATTATCTCAATCTCTGGTGAAAGCTAATGCCATATAAATTAATCTTTAATATTCCTGCAATGAAATCTCACTGTAAACTTCTCAAAGAGCCTATGTACCAGCACACTATACTGCACAAAATGCTTCCACTAAACTACTGCTATCAAAGTTGAAAATATTTTAGTATCAAATTATCTACAGAAACACTTGGTCTAAATCTGTGGTGACAAGCAGTAGCATGTCTCTCTTTTTGAATTTAATTGTCTTCACACTTTTCTCAACCAAATTTCTTTTTTTCTAGATGATAATTAAAAGAATCTGGAATATCTGGTTTTGGTTGTGACAACGACAGATGGAATCTTTTAAAGGCAGCTATTCTGACTACTACATTTTCACTAATTTTTTGTAAAATTCCCACCTAAATTTCTTTTTTAGAGAACTATACAATCATAAGCCATTTTTTATATGTAAATGCCATCATTATCCACTTACAAATATATTTGTGACAGTGGTCAAAATAGTGGTTTTTTACTTTGTATACAAACATTCACATCAGTTTTTACTTTAAATATATATTTTTACAGAATTAGTCTGGATGATTCCTACTTATGGTGCTTTCATTTCCTCAGCAACAGAAAACACTTGTTCCTCTAACCTATTTTGTTCAACACAAGCCAGATATAGCACATTAGGTTCTGATGTCAAGTACGTGTGTGCATATCTACTGATTTCAAAGATTTTTGTATTTATGTGAGACAGTGGGCTAAGGAGGTAAAAGATTAATTTCTCCTTTTCTGTCCATCCTGTTTAATATGCTACTAGGCTCTGGTCATGTCTGAGAGATCCATTTGACAGAGCACATCAATGTTACCGGCTGGGAACGCTTTGCAAAAATAGATTGCTGTAATACATATAGATATTATGTAATTACTATTCTGCTGAAGTTTCATGTCTAATGACTGTCTAACAGCAGAATAGCATGCTATCCCCTGCTTCTGAAAGGCAGTTGCTTGGCTAATTGAAGGGCTTTCCAGACTAGAAAACTGCTTTGACTGCTAAGAGTATTTTACTTACGCTGTCAACCAGAACAGCAGGACCACATGCTAGTGCAGCTGAACCATGGGTGAATTTAGCACTTCATCACAGACACTTAATCTTTAAAGGCAATTTACTGTTTTAGATCTAATGCATTGTATATTATTACACTATTTCTGGACAATACTAATTTTCAATTCTTACAATTTTTACTACTATTTTAACATTAGGCATCATAAAGTGGTTCAGATTAAAGTCAGCGCACGAATAATTGAGTTCATCTACAATAACTCTGAAAATCTAATACAGACCTTTGAGGTAAATTCTCATTAATAAATGAAAATAGTTTAAATACAAATGCATAATGAAACAAAGCCAGAAAAAAGCTGAGTCTTGGAAGAAAAGCAATGCCCCCTTCTGGAAGAACTTTATATTCCTTTTATTCTGAGAGCTTTTAAGCAATGTCATTATATTTTCACACTGGGGCACATCCAATGACAGACTTGCTGTAGAAACGTGCAAAATGAGCTAGATTCAGATCATAGAATGATGTAATAATTTGGGTTGGAAGGGTCCTTTGAAATTCCAACCCCCAAGAGCTCAAGAGCAGTACAGCACAGGATGGTTTACACAGTGTGTAATGTGTGCATCTTGTGCACACTGAAATCACCTCCCAGGATGACTGTGTACAGGCTTGATGAAAAGTTGTTTAATTCACAATAGGTAATGGTGATGAATACATTGACCTTATGGCTGTGCAGTTCACTACATTTGAGACTCTCCAAATACTGAACAATATTTAAAGTCTGTATTATCCAAGTGAATAAGATAAGCTCCATGATGCTCAGTATATCAGAAAGAAAAGAATAACTTTTACAGTCAGAGTTTCATGCTCTTAATTTCCAAATGAAAAACAGAAGATCAGTGAATAAACCTCAGGCAAATCCCCCTCGGGGAGCTGTGAATAAACAGCCAGGTAACACAACTGAATGTGTGTGACAAAAATAACATAGGCACTGAAAGAGGATAATTTCATTTTTGAACAAAAAAAAATCTGAATTTTACTTCATACAAACTAATCTCTTTTTTTGCTCAATGCTTAAGTAATTTATTGTTCTATATGCAGTGTTAACAACACTAAAGCCCAGAAGACTTTAATCTTTCTCAGCCATAGCTAAAACAGGACAAAGAATTTTTTTCTTTCCACTATTTGGAGGAAGAAAGAGGAAAAACTTTCTACTTTATAATGGAACTTATCTTTGGAATTTTGATGATTTTTCATGATGTTTTATTAAAAGCTGAACAATCTAAAATTAATAATTGTAGCTACAAATACAGTGTGGTTACCCGACCTAACAAGAACTACTGCATATCTAAAAATTGTTCTTTTCCTTGAAAGGAAGGCAAAGGTAATGCAGTATTCAAAATTAGAATCTGTAGCATCTATGAAGGTTCTATGCAGATCTTCTATACACCCAGTTTCTATACATTACTTATGGCATAATGCTATTAATCAAACATTTGTAAAATTTCATGAATGATGAACTTTTTATAAGAGATAATAAATATCCATTTGATAGATGAAAATTTTACTAATTTATTTTAATAGCTATATACTCTTTTATACTTGCTGATGGTGTTAATTGGTTTTTAATAACAATGAAAACATTTTATGTAAGTAGAAAAAAATATAAATGCTAAGAGTTAAAGCCCCAGGATTTCACTGCAGTCCACTCCCAAATCATATGCCTCACCTCTTACTCATCATAATTTCTCTTTTCTCAACATATTTTCTCTAATAGCATGAAAAATTGATCCACCATCCACAAAGCACAAAAAGATTTTTTTCTGATTCATCAGGTAAGAAAACAACCATTAAATTAATATCAATATAAAAACAGAGCTATATTTACTATTTTTTTTTAATTCTAAGATTTGTTTCAGCTGTTACTGACACTTGACAATACCAGGAAGAAAATAGTTAATGTGTTAAGAGATAGTCAAAGGTAAAAAGGTCTGTTTACCAGGAAATACAAAAGCTCTTGTAAGATACTGTTATGGTGGGATTCTTGAATAGCATATAATTTTGTCAATAAGGAAATTCAGTTTGTACTGGAAAGCTCCATTTTAATTTATGAATCAGTTGCAGTAAATATTGAAACCCTTTTATTTTCTTGCTGAGTTTCCCCATTCAGTTCCAAAAGAAGCACATCATTGCTAAATCTGCTCTTGACTGAATCCATTTCATACTGCAGAGCAGTTAACAAAAATGGCATCAGAAATGAGATAGGATGATGGTTTCCACCAAAGTATAAAACACACCCTGTTTATTTGGGGAGCTTACCCACTGAACCTCCAGCTTTAAAAAGCTTTTCAAAAAAAAAGGAAGATTTATTCTTACTTCACTAATTTTTGCCCTTCAGAGGCCCAGTGGGACAAGTTGCTGTTCTGGCTTGCAGAAGAGCTTGCAGAAGATAACACATCATTGTGTGCTTTACGTTTACCTGTTCGACGGAGCGTACTTCAGCTTGTTCGGCTGAAGTGCCCTGATAATTTAACACACCAGATCTATGAGCTGCTTTGCTGCTGGAAAAAGACCCTTCCAAAGTCGGCTGATAAACAGCAGCTGCTGTCTCGCTATCTGCAGAAGAGTGGCAGAAGTGATCTTTCAGAAGAACTTTGTTTAAAGTGGCAAAATAAGGTGTTCACTTGACAGAATCACTGGCAACTCACAGCCCCATTTGTCTTCTTTCTTGTTGAAGTGTATGAATATTTCCATGATACTTCTGGATAAACAAGTGACAGGGACATCAGTCAGGATAAGGCCATTTATTTGTTACTTTGCAACCTCTTTACTAAAGCAAAGTATAATAGCCATGGCCTTGCTTGATAAAAGTGACTATTTCTTATACAGAAAAGTGAGATATTGAAAATACAAGTATGAAGAATTATAAACCTATCTGCACAGATTTCTGAGGACTTTAACTGTTTGCACATGCCATATTCAGTCAACACAATATTTCTACATATCTTAAACATTAGAAATTATTCAATATCTCAAAATCATATGAATCGTTCTATAATATATGGACTACTCTATATATTAATTACTACAAAATATTTCAGATGTACTAATGTACAGATAGAGGTAACTTCTTCCTATGTTCACATTTGTTAGTACTTAATTCTACTTTTATATTCACCATGAATATTTTTCATCCTTGTGAATATCATACAAGATTTCAGGGTTAGCTTTCCTGAATTTATGATATTTGTTGCCTCACTTTAAACTGTCATTGTAACAGTATTTTAGGTTACCATCGAATGTGTAAAAATAACTATTTCTTCATAAAAATTTTAAAACTTATGGCTTTGACATTTTGTTTGTTATGCTAAGTTATTGTATTGAAGTCATAGATAGTAAACCAGAAGTATTTGTGTCATTCCTTATTCATATTTTCAATCTCTAAAAAAATAATTTATTTCCAAAATACATAATAGGATTAACCTTATTTTAAAGTCAGAGCAAGTGAAAGGTTCTATAATGGTGTTTCTACTGAAATAATATTTAATTTACCATCTTCTGCTATTTACTTCTATATTGCAATCCACCTCATAAAACACACCAGAAATTTATCTAAACACTAAGCTGACTTCTGTTAAAGGCAAAAAGTAGCTGGCAAGAGTCAGTGAAAAACAATTCTGAGAGCAAGATGACTTCTTGGTACTTACTCATATTGTGATTGCACAGGCTGTCACATCTGTGTGACTTCCCTTCTGCTTCAGCAATGTGCAACAGATGCCTCTTTCTTCAAGTCCACCTGTGCACAATTAATTACTGTTACTCTTCTGGTACCGATTTGATGCACCAATTATTTTCCTTTTTCACCTCTCCTTTAATCGTATAATATATTATATAAATATTAATCTCAATCAAAATATTATTAATCTAAAATTTATTCATTTTTGGGCTATTTAGAAATCTTGTATCTCTTGTTGGCAAATCTTAATTGTGATACACAGCCGTGTATTTTATTTATAGATGTCATATATTTGCAGCATTTACAAATTCCTACTGTAAATGTGAAAAATGCTTGGTAAAAGAAAAGATTAATAGGAACAGTATTAATTAGTAGTTTTGTTCATCTAGTCACTAATGTGTCATCATATGTTATTATAAATTTTTAAATATAAGACAAATATATGAGTAATTTAACCCCTTCTCTGAGAATGAAAGATAAAAGCCATCCTTTCTTTTTTTTTTTTAATAAAGAGGGTCTTTTAACTGTAAGCTGACATTCTTAGATGAAAGAATTATCACTCTTTTCCCAAAGCTGAACACTTTTTGCCATCAGGCATTTATCATAAGTGCCTTCTCTTAAGGGCTAAATATTCACTTGCTAGCTCATCAGATATCTTCAGTATGTATGTATATTAGGATAATGGTTCAATGGACAAACAATACTGGAAATATTGCTAAAAATTTGACTTCGTTTCTCCACCAAAATTAAAATTGTTTGATACATCTTCCAATATTCGGCCACAAGATGGCATCTTTGTCTAACAAAAAGTACAATGTATGTATTTCAAATGCTGAAAAATATGTGCATAAAACACTGTTAAAAAGTAAAAGCCATCTTAAAGGCTTAGATACACCACACAGTATCAGACACTGAAAGAGGTTGCCTAGAGAAGCTGTGGGTGCACCATTCCTGGAGCTGTTCAGGGCCAGGATGGGGCCATGAGCTAGTCTAGTGAAAGATGCTCCTTCCTATGGAAGGAGGGGGGATTCACTTGTGTTCTCCCAAGTGAATTGGGAGGGAGCCCACATGCAGAGCACTTTGGCAGGAGAGCCGAAGGAAAAGCCTTCTAGCTTTTCTCAGTAGCTCATTTCAGTGAGCAGGTCTTAATTGCAGTGAGATAACTCTCTGAAAACGCAGGGGCACCCAGGAAAGTGCCATAAAATAGCTCAGTTGAAATAATTCACTCCTTTCCATAATATCTCTGCACTTTACATGAAGACACAAGTCCTTGAGCACCTCCAATACAATTAAAAAAACTGTCAACCAAAGAAATGCAATATTAGCAATACCTCAAAAAGATTTAGACTTTCTCATATACTATTAGAGATGACCAAACTACTTATTATAGATTAGTAATTTACTGTAATATTATATTAAATCATAGCAAAGTTCACAAGAACAGAAGAACAGAGTTAATGTTCCACCCTTTCTCCAGAACAATGAAAATGTCATAAACATAAGAAAAAATTATTCTATAAGAATGTAAGTATATAAGACTTTTTTCTTATTTCTAGTCTACGTGGAAGACAAGAATTCATCATTACTACTGTAACCCTATTCTTAGTCCTTTAAAAAAATTCATATGCTTTTTGAACTCTTCATTACGTATATAAACTCTTTATTTATATCCCCTTGATAGATTTTTCAAAGCATTATATGAAGTCTTACGTGTCACTCACATTTTTTTGTTCTTTGAACACCTACCAGACCATTGTTCTCATTAAGACCTTTTGTGCTACATCTTCCCAAGTGGAAAAAAAAACGGTGCCTTCTCAACTTGTTCTTATACTTTGAAATCCATACAAAACCTTTTTCCTTATTATACTCTATTTAGAAGTCCAATTTTGATAGTATTACTCCCAGAAATGTCCTTTTGTCAGATTTTGACCAGTGCAGACTAATTATTTACCAGAAACTGAAAGAGTTTAATAGAACTGGAAGGATTCCAGCCAGGATTAGTATTACTATGTGGCAGTTTCACACTGCAAGTGCCAATTCAGCCAGCAGATATCGCAGAAGAGCTTCTACAAAGACACTATTTTCTGTATTTTCAGACCTAAAATCAATATGTAAAAAGTCATTTCACTAAGACAATGAAAGACAAACTCCTGAAAGGCTGTGCACTATTCACTTGTCTCTTAATGAGTTACCCCACTTTAGAGCATTTTGAGGTCAAGGGATACAAATAATTTAAGATGCAGATATTATGCAATCAGAAATGGGAATCTTTTCATTCTATTAACACTAATACTTTGTTAAAATCAATGTCCATGCCTGAAGAATTAAGGAAATTAATAAAAAAGGGTTGAAGTAATAAAAAATGTTTGAAGTGATAGAGAATTAAATATTTTGGATTGGCTGTTTCTAAAAAGAAAGAGGAAATTATTTTAAAGTGAGGAAACCTGTAACAAAATCAGAGGACTTTCTTCTTCTACAGAATTCCAAAGATTTTAAAAATTAGCAAACTGATTTGAGCTAAGTGAATAATCACTAATGAAGAAAGCAAATTTACATTCTCTAAATTTTTCTTATGAAGTTTAGATGAAATGTCATTTCTCCTAGAAAACATGATACTACAAAAAATCTGAAAGTTTACTGGGAATATTTGCAAAGAAATTAATTAAGCTGATACAATAACTGATTTGATGATACTTCTAAAACTAAATTCAAATGAAAAATACTTAAGCTCATCTCCGTTTACACACAGAGAAACTCCTAAAAGTCTAGATTTTTTGTCAGGCTGGAGGTAAAACTGTGAAAGAAAGGATCCTGCTATTTTTTTTTAACTACGTAAACAATTTACAAAATGTTCCTGAGCAAATGTTACCAAGAAATGTGCATACAGCTGAATATCTTAGAAGTAAAGAGAGAAGACAAGATTTACATTTACTCAACATGTAAAGTCAGGAAAGCTAGTGTGGGTTTAGTCAGCCATTTCTACCCCATTTATTTTGCCCTCAAGCCTTGGTTAGGAGTATTTTAAATTCATTTGTTGCATACAATAGAAATACTGTAAGCTTTAATCAATTCACATTTTTCTCATCATTGCTGTTCAAATAGAAATAAAATCCCAGTAAGTACTCAGAAAATATTTCTAAGAGGGAGAGCAAACTCTCATTGCCAGTCTAGTAGAGGTTGAGGAGATGTCCTCTGCAGCGTGGTACATGGCCCTGCTCAAGTATTTTCAAACAGAGTGAACTTAAAGTACCAAATATTTGCTGAGCCCTTCTGTAGAGATGGAATAAGTAAAAGAGCAGGGAAAGGGAGAAAGTTTCTTCAAAGAAAACTAAAAAAAGTTTTGTTTAGCCAGGGAAAAAAAAAAAAAAAAAAAGGAAACTGTAAAGTTATTTTCAATGAGATAAATACTATACTGGTTGCAGGGCATAAACAGATAGAGGATTAGAAGTACTTCCCTAGCTATCAAAATCTTCCAGCAGGATAAAGGGACTAAATACTACAAGTTTTTAAAATGCAGTTTTTAAAGTTCATGAAAGGTTTTAGAACAGCAGTCCCAACAGTGGAGAACTGTAGTCACAAGGAAAGGCATTCTTTGTACATTTTTGTGTTCCTAGACATAAACTGGACAGGAATCATCAGCATATCCTTTATACTGGTTTCTCAATCCACCTCCTCTTGCAAGCAGGTTCCAGCCACTCCTTATCACATTACAAACTGTGTACATGGACAGACACACATACACACTGCTAAACCTGACAGGCAGTAGCCTCAGTTCGTGTCTAAAGCAGGTATAAAATCAACCTGATTTGTGGCTTCCTGGCTGACAATAAACTGCTGTCAAATCTTTGTCTCCTTTGTTCTTCAGTGACTGGTAACCATGGATACCCAAGGCAATAAAGTTCACTGATCCACAATGCTGTTATTCAGGGTTTGTTGTAGCTGGTTTTGTTATGGAACCCCCAGAAGATACAACTAGTAATTCAGGGTGAAATGGAAATTAGCTACTAGTTAAAATTTTGCTTGTGTTTTAATAATAATAAAAAAAGCATGCTTTGTTGAACAGCATAATTACTTTGCCTGAATAATTTATGACAGCCAGTCTGCCCCATGAAATGTTCATATTAATTTTAATGAGCTTGTCAAAGCTCTTCTAGCCATTTTATATTGAATAGATTTAGCTGGGATAATATTTTAACCCATTTCTCCTTTTAACAAAGATAAAAATCTGTTTTATATAAATTTTTTTTTCAATTTATAAAATATAAAATATAAAACATTTATCGTTCATTCAAATAGTAGTAACACAATGATTCTCTATAATACAGATTATAGTTCCATGTCAATTTAAAGTTTACTTCTGAAGGAAAGAAAAAAAAAACCTAGGAAAAAAGATAATTGGACTAGAGGGCATAAGTGTTACAAGTGTTTGGATGCAATGTTTGCACTTACATTAGTAGTAAAGTTTTTTTCCAAACTTTAAATTTAGAGCATCTATAAATTTTCACTTTATTCTGAGCAGACTGTGACATAACTGATGTGCATGATTTTGTTAACTTCCTATCACTGCAATTTAAACTAAAGCTCATGTCTGAAGAACTGATTACCCATAATCTCTAGTATAAATAGGAATATTCTTTGAACACTTCTCCCAACACTTTCCCAGTTACCGTGGGTACTAAGATTGGCATTGGGAAATATTCACTGAGCAGCTCAACCTTCTGTCACTTCTGGAGAGTGAGTGATACACTAGAATGCATATTTCTACATGTATGAAAATTTAAGATTATTATTGACAAACAGATGTTTTTCCATGGCACGATGCAGTCACTTGGCCATTTCAACTCATTTTTCACTTCTGTTGAATTTAATAGGATTCATTAATCACTATGACTCCTCAGCAGTAGCCTTGCATCTGTGTAGAGTGTTCAAACACTTGATGGGGGAATGGATCCTCCCTGCACAGCACACTCTGCCACTCCACTCAAAGGATCATTAAAGATGGTTCAAGGTTATTCAGTGATATACAGTTCAGCCTGAACTGAAGTATTGGATTTTAAAAGACATTGCTAAAGTTCAATAAATATTTTCTTTCTTCCCACCGGTCAATTTCCCTTTAGAAGTTTTGCAGGAAAAAAGTAAGAAAAATAACCTCTTAATAACTAAATAGCTCTTTTTTCTATATAAAACATTTTAGCAGGCATTGATTTTGTTCTTCTCTGTGGTAGTCTCCCAGATTGATGTGCTATTCTGGATTCAGAATTTAGAAAGATTGACACTGCTCCCCACCATCTTCTAAAAACAACTAATTGAAAAATGAAAACTTCCAAAATAATATTTGAGAGAATATAGGACCACTCAGTTATCAGATAAGGCCTTTTATCTAGGATCATGTAGGTTTCTGTTAGCAATCACTGTGCTTCAAGGGTAGCTAAGGATCTAACCCACAGCTCCTTTTCTTTGTAACATGCTCCACATTTTATTTCCTACATTTAACTGGAGGTCTTTGGCATCCACAATCAGACATTCCTGTCTTTATATGCAAGCAACTTAGCCACCAACCTAATTTCCTCTCACACTAAACCACCAAAAATCACATAAGAATAACTATTTAAACATGAATATATGTCATTCTCTGTTCAAAATCATTAAGCATCATCTTCTTAGAGCACTCATTTTTCACCTTTACTCAAGCACCTCCTCACATCAACCTCAAATTTCACTGACATATACAATGCTAAAGAAAGTGCTTACTCAGTGAATAGAAGGTGATGCAAAATACTACATCTATTTCTTCCAACCAAAATCCAGGAAAATCATTCCCTGAATAGCTGTACCAAAAAAAAAAAAAAAAAACGAAACCACAAAACAAAACAACCAATGGAACCTACTTGTATTCTTCATTTGAGGAAACAATTGTCATTAAAACAATGCTGGCTGCGTCACGGACACCACAGGACAGAAGTATAAATGCACTTTTTTCCTTTAATCACATACTTTAAATCTATCTCAGAAAAAAATTACCAGTTTTCAAGAGACTCTTCTAAAGGAAAGAAACTACTTAGAAAAGAATTTTACATATTCACTGATCTAAAAATAAACCAAAACACCCATAACAAAAACCCACCAAAAAAAAATAAAAACCCCAACAAACAAAACCAAAAAGAAACCCACAAAACCAACAACAATAACAATAAAACAAAGTTTAAGCAAAACAAGTTTAAACAAATTTATGGTTCAGAAAAAAAGAAACAAGTGTTTCTGAACAGCAGCAATGTAAAATATTCAACTAAATTCAGATCTTTAAAAAAAAAAAAATTAGGGGACATTAACCTGTAGCCTCAGTATTAATTGCTTTACATCTATTTAAGCTTTTAAGGTCTTGTGCTGAGGCAAAGTTCATTTTCTTCAGTCACCATCATACACTACAGGGTGCTGCTTTCCTGGGGATAGCTGAACATCAGCTTACCCATGGGAAGCAGTGAATGAATTCTTGGTTTGCTCTGCTGTGTGCAGAACCTTTGCTTTCCTTATTAAACTGTATTTCACTCAGCCCACAGTTTTCTCACTTTTACCCTCATGACTCTCTCCCCCATCTCACCAGGGGGAGTGAGCACAGAACTGTGTGGGGCTGAGCTGCCAGCTGGGCTTAAACCACGACATGTATAAACCCAGAACCACTGAAGGAAGGAGATGCATTAGATCCTGTCTTTTAATTAGGCTCTGAACTTTCCAAAGGCTTTCATTTGTCCTATAGATGCTGATTTTCCACTTTGTTTAAAGGCTTCCTATAATGTTATGACTTCATTAATTAAAATTATTGAAAGAATGGGATAAAAAAGAACAATTGTTCGTATGGTATTAATAAAATAAAATCATAACAAAACAAAATCAGAAACAGAATTAATTAACTTGAATATCTGATCTTCAGATATCTGAGGGCATAGGCTATTGCAAACTATTTTACTAATTGGAAATAAAACAATACAGTTGTTGGACCAAATAAATCTCTAAGAGTACACAGAGGATAAAAATGTCTAGTTGACTTTGATCTTTCATTTATGAATTTGTTCTTCATTATGTTATTTACACAGGAGTGCCTTTGATGTTCTAAATGCCAGAAATAGATATCTGCTTACAAAAAGATACATAAAAATATATCCTTGTCTTCTGTAGGAGAAACATAAATGATTCCTTGTTTTAAACATGTAGCTCTGTACTAGACTACATTTTGTGGACCCATCAGGAAACTGACACTTTGCAGAAAACTAAAATAAAATTTTCAAAGTACAGTCTAGCTAGCAAATGCATAAAGATATTAAATTATGTATGGGGTCTAATACTGGAAGTTTAATAAACCTTAAATTCTTAGAAAAAAAGATAGCAAAGGATAGGTAATCAAGATTCCTTCCATCCCTCATTCTCTGCATACTACCCTTGCTTTAAGGCCAGTTGCTTTTTCTGGGAGGTGCATTTAAAAATATTCATGAAGGGTCAGTTGGAGTTGTAGTCCTTGGGGGACTTTGATGGGCTTCTTTTCTTCATTATGTAACATGTACCTGCATAAGATGCATAAAATGTAGTTATCAGCTCTTTCATATTGAAACTTCCAGCAGGAAAACACAGAGAATTCTCAGGAATGAAAGTAAGCCTTGAATGTATTCTTTTGTTAGGAGAAAGTGTTTAATGTACTGAAATCTTGCAAAAATATTTCTGAGTATGAAAAGCCTCAAGTTTCTAGGGAAGTGACAATTCAGACTGAAGTATTTCTGAACTTTCTGGTCAAATCTTTCACCAAATAAAACATGAGACAGGATATTATTCAGTTCACTATTATATTCACCCTAATATATCATTTTAGGATAAATAGGTATTTAAGCACATATCTGGATTATTTAGAGGGAAAAAAAGCCACCTTGCATTCCCATGGGGAAAATAATCTAAGTGTCATCAGTCAAAGGTCTCATGTTGTCAGTATCAGAAAGATTGTTCTAATTGTATAAAACCTGATACAGGATTCAAGAAATAAGCAAATAAAGGAGGATAATATAATTACTTCTAATCAACATGGCTACCTCGAAAATTGATCTTATCAAAATACATTAGTATAATTTTTATGAAATTATAAATGCATTTGATAAAAAATATCAAGGCATGAGGGTTTAACAACTGAGTAATGTGCATCTCAAATCTCAAAATGCTATGCAAATAGGGACCATCATCAATGGCTATTTTTCTTTCATCACATTTTCTTGGGAGTGCTTTTACATTTATTTGTATTTTCATAGATCTGAGGACAAAAATAATGCAGTCAGTGCTGATAAATTTGGTTGTTGATTCAATGAGTGATTAAAGAAGACAGGATCGATCAATGAAGGAAAAATTCAATATGGTAATATCTGCATTTATGAGCAGAGGATGAGAGTTTGACAGAATCAAGCTATGCAGTGATAAAACATGGTTTTTAACTGAAAGTGGCAGGTTTAGATTAGATGTTAGGAAGAAATTCTTTACTGGAACAGGTCACCCAGAGAAGCTGTGGATGCCCCATCCCTGGAAGTGTTCCAGGCCGGGTTGGATGGGGCTTTGAGCAACCTGGTGTAGTTAAAGGTGTCCCTGACCATGGAACTGGATGATCTTTAATGTCCCTTCCAAGCCAAACCTGTCTATGACTCTCTAGGCAGGACTCAGATATATCTAAGAGACACAACTCAGTCTCTTGGCCTTTCCAATCAGCCTGAGTATCTGAATATTTCCCCAGAGATCTCAATGCATGATAAGCAAGGACAGTTCATAGAAACACACCTGGACCCAGTCCCAATGATAACAGAAAGGGATGCAACAGTGACTGTCAAGGAAAAGAGGTGACACACAAGGGCAGGGGGGCATTTCCATGGGTCTGAGACTGGAAATGAAGGATTACAATGCTCCTATATTCCAAGGGGGAAGCTGTTATAGTACTAAAAGCCCTAATTTTAAATTACAGTTAGAAGGAACATGGATGAAAGAAGCACTACAAGAATTAGTCAAAACAGTAGAAGTCATTTAATGTGTTATAGAAAAAATACCAACAGACCTCAAGAATATCTGTCAGATTGTCTTAAAGGAGGGAGGCAAATTGAGCAGCTAGAAGTGCTTATACAGCTCTTAAATTTAATTCACTACAGGTGAACATAGAAATTAAGAGGGAAAAAGCAAAACAAGTCTTTTCAAGTGTAGACGGTTAACTACTGAAATGACTAGTGGGAGAACACTGCAGGTGAGAATCTTTGTGGGTTCTGAATCTTACATAAGAAAACTCTGGCTTAGGTTCAAGATAACTATTGTACCTGAGGGAATATGTTCTAGTTCTAATTCCATCATTACACAGAAAATCAGGAAGCCACAGTCTATTCTGGCTAGAAGCGGTTTTGAGCCAAAGAGTGTTTTTGTAAGCCAAAGAAATACCTTGCTCTATATGCATTTTTTTAGTTATATTTCTTCATATTATAAATCAGAGAATGTCATCTTCATTTATGTGAAATCATCTCATCCTAGATTTTCAGAACCTACTTTAACCTTTAGGCAAACCTTTATTGTCAAAAAAAAATTCTAAACTGTCACAGCAACACAATCTAAATGTATTCTTTTCAAATACATAAAATATGTTTACTTCAGCATATAATCTGGACTCAACATGATTACAGATTTTTCAAATTCTTGGGAATAATCGGCTAAAAAAAGAAGACTTTTTATTTATTTATTTATTTTTACTTTTCTGTATATATTGTAGAGCTATTTTAGAGAAATAACCTACACCTCAGAAAAACTTAAGAGTTTTTTTGTGTATTTGCAAGTTACAAAGTAAGGCCAGATCCTAGGAGGCAAATGGCTCACTACTAATTAAAAAATGGAGTTTAAAAAAATTTTTCAGCATTTCATTTTCAATTTTATATAGTTAACCTCAGCTGGCTTTAAAAGGGAGTAAAACTTTTTGATGGAAACAAGACTTGAAGTAACCTTCTGAAAATGTGACGTGCATTCTGTTGCCTACAAGCATTCCTACCTCTCTAGAAAAAAGATGTTTGCACTTTTACACCTATATCTGTATTTTGGAGCAATTGGAGATGGAAACTTGGTGGAAACTCACTTTTGGAAAGAAGTGAATGTAAGTTTTCTATTGTGGAAGAGACATCTTTGAAATTCTTTGAAAAAACGTTGTTTTCTTTTTAAAAGGAATCAATAGTTTTGTAGATCATCAGATCATCAGACATATAGATCTCTACATGTAGATCTCAGACCCTGGAATGGAGCAGAGCTAGTAGCATATTTATCTCTGTAATGGCACTTCCCAGCCATTCCTCCCTCTGTGGGAGATGTCCTTGAGGATGTCCACCAGCTGTAACCACAAATACAATCTGGATCTATTTTTAAGAGAAGTGGGCAAATACACTACTTAGTACAAATGCTTTAGCTTTCCATAAACCATTAGAATTATTGCATGTGAATTAAAAGATAGCACAGGCAACATGTGGAGTGGAACACAACACTGAAAGATGGATGTACTAGCATAAGGTTTCTGGAATTTCCCAGACTTATGAATACTACAGAAACAACTTTATCAAAGGCATGGAAATATGTTGGAAGCAAACTTATTGCCTGGCTGATGCTGAGCCACGAGCTGACAGAGCTGGAGTGGAGGAGCAGGCAGCCCAGCCCAGGCTCCCTTGCAGAGCTGCCCCTGCCCCTTGCTCACTCACCAAGCACTCACTGTGCTGCTTCTCAGCTGCCCTGAGCCCAGGCAGATAAATCCCCAAGAAGGTCAAGGCAAAACCTGGGCCCTGACACCAATCTCCTAAAGTGACTCAGTTCAGTGGTTTCTTTGGCTTTACAAAGGGAGAGCAGCACCACTGTGATCTTGTAGTTCTTTACATTAGGCAGCCTGCCCAATTAATGATTGCATGGGAATTGCAGCATGTTTCCTGTTTCCTGTAAACAGTTTTCATTAATTTTCTGAACTCCTACCTTTGTAATCTAATTTTTCAGGCAGTAGTATTTTCCTGATGTTGTGAGACTGATGACAAGATACTATGATACTAAATGTTTAGGTCTACATGCAGGAGGAGGCTGAATTCATTTATCAGCTGTCATCTGTCATCAAAACTCTTGGTTTAGAAAGTATTGCCATTAATATCTGAGATCTGAATAGAGGATGCAACATTGAATAGTTACAATTAGGATCAATACTATCATTTATCACTAAAACTTTCTTAGGTCTCTTCATTACAAGAGCTCATCTTCTCAGTTCTCTTCCACTGACAAGTCATATTTGAAGGTATTCTCTATTTTTATTTGAGAGAAATTTTGCTATTGCAAAAATAAATGTAATTTTGAAGAAAAAAATGTAGAGGGTAAAAGAAAGTCTGATGACCTTTTCTTTTCTTTGAAGTCTGGAATGACTATGCTTTGAAGGAGAAAACTCAAGTGTGTGGCATTTTGTCCTAGAAATAAGAAGCAAATTTCTGTTCCAATAAAAATGGCAATGTGACATGAAATTCCACGTGGTATAAAATATGTGGGAAAAGAAATCACAAGGGGAAACACAGTGGTTAACTGGCAGCTGGAATCAATGCTTAAACCGGCAGGGAGCCCAGCAGCAGGTTCAGCCACCCAGATTAGCAGGATGTACTTTGCTGGGAGGAAGATACTTCCTGCTGTTACTTAGTGGTTCTTAGCCAATAAAGTAACATTTGAACACTAAAATAATGAACTCCAACACACTTGAGACAAGTTGTCAAAGATATTTGCAAGAAGGATAAGACTGAAGCCTGCACTGGAGTTTTTCTAGCAATAACCTTCTTTGTTGCAGTATTAGGTATGGAGGATGCCCTATGCAGTTTGCTGGAAAATACTAAACCATTAGTTGAAAATGTTTTATTGGCAGTTTTGTAATCTGTTTGTATCTGAAAATAGATCTCACATGATACTAGGCATTCTCTTTAGACTAGACTGTTCTAGGTTTTGTTCATTCTATGTTGCCTAACACCCCTAGCTCAGCTGCAGAATTTCTCAGAGACCAGGAATCTACCTGAAACCAAAGATATTTGTAATTCAGATTTACAGAACGCATGTACTCTGAAAAAAACCCAACATCTTAGACATTTCCAGTTAAATACTTCTTCACCATGTAGATTTGACACTAATGCTTTTATGTCTTTGATCCACAGTCTGAAAATACCTTTCTTCTTTACCTTTGTGTGTGACCATTCAAGAAATGCACATTCTGGAGTGAAGCAATTTTTAGAAAAGAAATTTAACAATAGCTTTGTTAGAGGCAGATATTGCATAATGCATGGCAAATAAAACATAGAATCATGGGTTGCAGAATGATTAAGCTGAATTATAGAGTAGCTGTTCAGTAAGAGATAACTGAACTATGAACAAGTATACTGGAAAAAAAGCTATCATTATTTTAAAACAATATTGTAATTCACACTTTCATTGTTGGTTTGTGCTTAATGCTGGAATTGATTTTGGCAAGGCTTTACTTCACAAGGCAATTTCTAACTTTTTGTTGCAAATGGTATCTGAACAAGATGCAGCACACTTCATTTTAGCTTTTTCCTAGCTATTGTAGTTACTCTAATTAAGTTAACATACTGGGAAAAGAGGAACTGAAGCAATCAGTTTTCAATCAGATCAATTTTTGATCACATATGCATTTGTTTTAACAGGTAGCTCAGGAACTGACAACCTGTTCACTCAGGTTCAAATAGTTCAGCATTACTGAAGGTAGAAAGTCTCACTGTTGAGGTAGATTAATGCCAAATAAGTTATGCTCAAATACAATAATTAAGAAATTAGAATGAATTAAAAGATTAAAATACAGATAAGACACTACCAAGCACTAGGCAAATTCCTTCTTTCTTTGGCTGGATATTGCTAGTAACTAATGTACACATCATGGACAACAAACAGGAGAAATTGGAAGCCACTGTGCTGCTGAAAAGACATGACCATGTTGCTATTACTGAAACTTGATGAGAAGAATCCAGGATTGGAGTGTGACTGTCGACGGTTCAGGAGAGAGGAAGGAGATTGCCCTTCTGCATCAGGGGCTGGATTAAATGTGAAGAGCTGTCTCACAAGAACAGCTCAAAAGCCCATGGGTAAGAATCAGAGATCAAGGTAACAAAGAGAAGCTAATAGCTGATATCTGGTACAGACCAGCTGATGCAGGGGAGCCTGTTGATGAATCCTTCTTGCTCCTGCTTCGGGAGGCATCGCACTGACAGGCTCCTGTCCTGCTGGGACACTTCAACCTCCCTGACCTCTGCAGGGAACGTAGCACAGCCAGCTGCAGGCAGCCCAGGACAGTCCTGCAGTGCATGGAGGATAACTTCTCCAGCCAGTAAGAGACAGCCCTACCAGAGGAGAGGTGATTCTGGGTCTGTTGGTGACCAATGCAAGTGGGCTAATCAGGGATGTCAAGATTGAAGCAGCCTGGGATGCAGTGTGGAGTTTGCAATCCTGAGGGATATGGGTCAGTTAAGGAGTAAAGTCACAATCATGAACTTTAGGAAAGCAAGCTCCCAGCTCTTCAAGGCAATAGTCAATAGGATCCCCTGGGATACTGCCTGCAGGGATAAAGGAGCTCAATGGAGCTGCCAAATCTTTAAGAGTGTCTTCCATAAAGAGCAGCACCTGGCAATCCCAGGAGCAAGAAGCAGGGCAAAGAAGGCAAGAGACCAGTGTGGCAGAGTAGGGAACTACTGGTTGAACTAAAGGGAAAGAAGCATTTAAATGCACAGGTGGTGGAAAGGATAAGTAATGTACACTGTTAATAAGTTGTAATCTTGCTGGGCGAGTTGAAGGGGAAAGGTTATTGGGTTCACTCTGGTGGTGCACAAGAGAAGCATCAAAATCATCAGGAGATTTAGTAACAAAGTTTTACTTGCAAGCTTTAGAACAGTAAGGTAAAATAAGGTACTTGGCAAATTTAAAAACAACATCCAGTTCAAAACAAGTCACTTCATAAACCTTATCTCAGGAAACATAGAATTACCCAACTTCAAGTTATCCAGACACAGCTTAAAACATATTTCAATAAATTAGATAAAAGATACAAAGAAAAAAATAGGAAAAAATAGAAATATAGATATAGATATAGATATAGATATAGATATAGATATAGATGATATAGATATAGATATAGATATAGATAGATATAGATATAGATAGATATAGATATAGATAGATATAGATTAGATATAGATATAGATAGATATAGATGATATAGATATAGATATATAGTCAATGCCTTAGATCCAACACGGCCTCAGCTATCTGTAAATCCAAGGCAGTGGGGCTCATCAGCATCACAACATTGTCATTGTTTTTTATCTTTGGTCTCCCAGGGCCCTCCCCCAGGTACATGCCTGCACTTTAACATACCCCAGGGTGGTATGTTAAATACCACCACGTGGCCATCAGGAGCAATTTTGGGCTGTCAATGTGCCAAGTGGCTTGGCAGACACTCTAGGACCAGACCAGAGGCTCCAGGAGCAGGGTGTGGAGCACTGCACTGTCCCACCTATACAGAACTTGCCCTGCCCCTTCCCTAACACACAAATACTGTCTACCTAGTTGTTTTTAGTCAGTCTATCAATTCTCTGGTCTCCTGTAGCCAGCAGCCCAGAAAGCAAAGCATATCTTGGGCTGCATGTTTGGCCAGTAGGTTGAGGGAATTGATTCTGCCCTTCTGCAGCAGGTATTACAATTAAACTGCCCCTACATACATATTTGCCAGGATGTATTTTTTAATTTTTAGAAACTTTTTATGATACTCTTATCTAATATTCATATTTGAGTAAGAATTGTCTACAAATGTTTAAAATAGCACCCCAGAGAAGAATTATTGCAGCAGTGAGCAGACTGTTTTTATAGCAGCCAAATTCTACAAGAGGAATAGCACAGAGAAGTGCCCTACAACAAAAGAATTTACATATTTGAATTTTTTCAAAGGGCTTTTCTTTCAATTAGTTAACCATGTTCATTTAAAATTGCTGGAAATCATGCAGAAAGTGATATGATATAGAGGCACAGAGAAGCACAGAATCCCAGACTGTTCTACTGGTATCTTGAGCTTCAAATACATAGATGGAGAATTTTTCCTAGGAGCAAGAACAAACACGATATTTGAAGACTTTTTCTAACTCTAATCTTATAACAGAACAACATATAACAGCACCTCTCTACAGTTCTAAACAAGCATCTGCTATGCTCTATGAACAAACAGTACACAGATGCTGGAAATCATCTGGGAAGCTTGATTCAGAGTTAATAAACTAAAATAGAAATCTGCCCATAGGGAAAAATAGAAAATGTGCTGCTTTTTTTTTTTTTTTTCTCCAGAGAAACCTCTTACAAACTTAGAAAGGGTATTTCTGATGCCTAACATATGGCTGTCCATTTCTTTAAGATGGAATATCTAGTTCTATTTAAAGAGAAAAAATATACTTTGACTGAGAAACAGTTATAGGACTCCCAAAACCAGAATTGTTACCTGCATTAGAAAATAACCAAAAGATAGTTGTGTCAGTTGTCTAGCAAAGCTGCTAGCCTAAAACAAAAAGTAGCTAATTATCATACTTCATCCCTGAAAAACAACACAAATTTGTTAGAATAGAGTTCTTGACACTTATACTTTTTGGATATTTTGTTCTTCCAACAGCTAGAATCCAAATTTCACCCAGTTTTTCTACCCAACAATATCCCCTTTATCAAGAGGACATAGCTTCTCCAGACTTTGATGTATTTCCCAAGCAGTAAAGATTTTCAGGTATATCCTCTATCTGAATTAGACACTTCATCCATTCTCTAAGCATCCTGCAGTAACTGTCATCAGGCCTAGACTGTTTAAGACTGCTTTAATTAGATTTTTCCTGGCACTGCTTCACCTAATTGAAATATCTAAGTTTTCTTTTGTGCAGCTGCATCTCAGCAGTTGTAATTGTCTGACTCCATACTGCACAGATGTGATTCCAGCTGCTGAGTTTAGCTGCAAGATTTTGATGGCAAAGCCAGGACTCCCTGATCTGTTAGTGCACCTCCTTGTACTTCCAAATTTTATATTCATTTCCTCAATTGTACAGTTTTTTTGTCTTCTCCAGTTCTCCTCTACCATGTTGTTTTATTAGTGTACTTGTCATTAGACTGCTTCTCATTTTTCTACTCTACTTTGAAGTCATTTGCAGAAATGTTAAGCAAGATCTTTGTTCAGAATAGATATTGGTGGCTGCTCTTGTGACAGAACTGTTCAAGGAGTGTCTGCATTCCCAGGAATCAACATTTTTTGACGTGTGTGTAAATGTGTGTGTGTGTCTATGTCTATGTGCCACTCTTTGCAGAGATCCATACCACCATCAGTCTGTTCTATTTCCTGCCTGCTGGCTGCACAGTTACCCAGGCTTGATGTGAGAGGGTCACTGAATCAGTCAAATGCTAAAAGTCAGTACAAAATGTGCCTTAAGATCTGCCTCGTGACAGTGTCACTGTTTACTTACTGACCTTCAGAGAGGTCAAGATTTGATGCTGCTTTGCTCCTCTTCTCTTATGGCAGCAGCTAGTAAGGATTCTTCTGAATTATTGTATCTACTCAATTTTTTTGCCATATTGGAAAAGAGAAGTCTTTCTCAAATGGTCTGGGAGTTCATGCCAGCAAAGGTCAGTAAGGTAAGTAGTAGATGCAGACTAATTATTTCCTTGGATGTGTTGGCTCTCCTGTAAATATGTGGGTTTCTTTGACAAGTAGATCCAAAACTATTCACTGCAGAAAGAGAAAATGGATTACAGCCTTGAAACCTACTCCCTATCCTGGATCTTACAGCTGCACAATGAGATTGATGCTCCACTACTCCTGGCTGTTAGGAACCTGAAGAGTTATCTGATCTTTTTGTGTCCTACACACCACCTGCCAATGTTGTTCCCTGAGTAGCAGGAATAGGACTCTGGCACTGAGTGTGAATGGCTTATCTGTATTTTAAAATAAAATCAAAAATTCTTTTACACTTTATTTTACTATCTTTGCAAGATGTAATTCTCCTTGTACCTTGGCAATTTTCATGTTACCCTTGCATATGACCTCTGAGAGTTAGCAATTTTTCCCTGATCAGATGATTTTTCTGTTCTGAGTAAGTTATCAGCTGGTTTGGCATTTCACAGATGGTAATTCAGGCTAGACCTCAATTATACAAGCTCTTTCCACACCCCCTTTGCTTGAAATCCTGACTCCTTGTGGTTTTATTGATTTGTATAGTCTTGTACAGTTCTGTACCAGCTCTGTATCAACTAGTCCCTTAACAAGTTGATTTTACTTAGTTCCCTTGATGAATGAAAGAATGCCTTTTAAAATTGAGAACTTAATGGAAGGGGTATATGAATAAGTATAAATCATGCAGCAAAATCCAACATCAGCCTTTTCACAGTAACCACCTGTACCTTGTACCTGCCTAATCCTTCACTAAAAGAAGAGTAAATTGATGTGACTTTATAGTATTACCATAAGTACCATAAGTACAATTGACTACTTTGCAAGTTTTCATTTCATTCCACCATAACTTGCATTTGAGATTTAAATATCTTTCTTCATTTAATATTCCAGTGTAATTAAGTTGTATTAACTCATAATTATATTCAAACCATTCTGTTGTGTTATTTGCTCATTGTATTAAGAGATATTTAATGTTGAATTTTGCTACAACAGTCATCAATATCTATACCTGTTACCACATTACTAATTCTACTGTCTAAGCAATGCAGCAGCATAAAAATCCTAATATTTCTCAAATATTTAAATACATTTCATACAATTAATTTAAATACATTACATACAATTTCATATAGAGCTACAGAATAATTTGTTACAACCAAAAGTGGCATTAGAATACCTCACATTAAATTAAAATTACTTTTGATCATTTCCTAAAATTGTATAAACCTGCAAAGATCTTTATCCCATTCTGTCTTGTTTCTTCAGTAGATTGTTACAGTGTTCCTAATTCAATATCACCCTTATATTTCATTTTTTGTCCCAGTAGAAGAAAGGCTTTAAAAATAGGTACCATGATTATAATTCTGTCACGTTTTAGTTACTTCTTTAATAAATCTCTTCATGTCATGAAATATTGCAAATTCTTCAATGTCATTTCATGGTAGAATCATTTAACAAAGATGGAATTCATTTAACTACTGCTTTCAAAAATATTATTATCTTTTTGGATGGTGTCTGGCCAACTACTCAGGAAAATCCATCACCCATTTGTTAATTTTTTTTTACCAACTTTTCTCTCACATTAGCCCTCAATTTCTGTAATCTCTGAGCCTGATGATGAGAAGGCAGTTGGAATATGCTTTTTCATTCATAGGTATGTGAGCTACTGCAAGTGAGGAAAAACTGGTTTATGTGTAAGCAGTGAGCATCAAGATTACTAAAGCTGGACTGAAAGCTAGAATGAGAAGAAGGCTGAAGAATTAGATCTCTTAATAAATTTGGTTTCTAAATAAGTTATGACCACACCTTGTAGGAAAAGGAGCTGATTCTTACCAGGATTAGAGACCTCACTGGACTCAGGCTCAGCACTGTGTGGCTGTAATTATCAAACTGTGATTACTTGCTAGGAGAGCAGCTTTAAATGGGAAACAGTTTGACTACACCACTTATCAATATTGCTTAAGACCCCTGAACTATCCTTTTGGCATTTAGCTCTGCAATGCCTGTGATAGACAAAAGGAAGGTGGCAAACAGGGATATCAGTGTATAGCTCCTGAGTGTGCTGCAGACACAGTTAAACAATCTGTATTGCCCTTGAGGGATATGTTTGTGCACATGGTATCTATAGAAAGAAGATGCCATTAATCTGATTCTCAGGTTTTCTTTGCTTTGTGTATTCATTTGCATCAGGAGCAAGTGCAACATTCAACTGAATCCAAGGAGCATTCTTTAAAACCCAGTTAGTACTCTAAAGATGTGAAATTACTACAAAACCACAGAGCAAAGTTAGAAAAACATTTAAGACAGTTTGGATCTGAAACAACATTAACCTGATGCTCAGTGTGTATCTTTCAGAGTGAAAGATTACTGGCCAACTCTGTGATTCAATTATACCCTTATTCTATTTGTGTTACAGGGAAGGAAGTTTAGAACACCTTCAGTGGCTAATGAATGCTGGGACAATGTTCTTCATTACCACAAGGTGTCACTTTTACGATTCTTGGGCGAGCAACAAAGTTTAAAAGTAAAATATTTGGTGAAACCATTCCCTACTTCTTCCTGAAATTGCTATGCTACTTTTTCTAGTTTGCTTATTACATTTGGTATGAAAATTGAATTAGCTACATATTAGATCTGAGCAGACATCTCATGAAGAATTATCTGTGTAGTTTAGTAGCTGTTTCTGCTTTTGGAATCTTAGGAGCAAACTACAGCTTCCTTCAGTTTGCAATTATTCAGATTTTTATAATATTTATGATAAAATTAATATTACTCCAAGTTTAAGTATTGCACACTGGATATTAGTCAGATAATACTGCAAATATTTCTGCCCTTTGGCTAAGCACTCGTGCATTTATAGAAACATAGCTGGGAATATTTTTAGATATGGATGTGACTACTGTTCTTTCAAAAAAAAATATCAGCAGTAATCCTTTTTCTATTCACTACTCTACAAATTCACAGACTTACATGCTCAGTCACCTCAAGCTCCCACAGAGCTGCAGCAGCCTCACCCCTGCTAGGCTGCTGAATTCAGCAATCCCTAACAATTACAATAAAAAATGTGTGTGTCCTAAGCCATTGTGGGTCAGTAGAAACATCCCCATGAGCTTCAACAGACTTCAAATAAAACATATCTGAATAATTGTGGTTTATTTAAGATCACAGAAGAGCCTAAGTAATTTCTTAAGCAAATCTATCTAAATAGTTGCATGATTTAAAATTTCAGTTTAAACCAGAAAGACAAATTAAAGCATCTCACTATTGCTGTTGTTACAAAACTGATAAAGGAAACAGGAAATATACAGAACTGTTTTCCGGGAAGGTTTTGATCTTAAGTGGACTTGGTATTACAACTTTAATGGAAAAAACCCAAACGTTTAATTGTAAGGGTTTTTTAACTGTGATTTCTCACTCAAAAAAGTAAGCAAGAAATGTTTTGAAGAATTTAAATGTTCCTGTTTTTACTATAAACAGAACTTCTTAATCTTCTCTCTGCATACTTTGTAAAATTATCAGCTACAGTGATATTTTTAACAAATCACGTATATCTATAACATTTCTCATCAATTTTAATAAGCTGGTGTGATTTTATAATTGCCTTGTAATCACTAATGTGGTAAATATCAGTGCATTTCTATTTGGCAATTACTTAAGAAAACATTTGCTGTGATATCCTCTTTTAAAAACCTGGAAGGTCTGTTCTGTCACTTATATACAAGGTAAAACCAGTTCATTCCAATGAAATATTTAACTTTAAAAAACCCCACCATCATTTGTCTCGAGAAGTGCCATTTCAGAAAAATTTTTTCCCAGATTTGAACTGAAGCCTGTGAGGGAAAATGCAGATTAAATGATACTTATCATAAAACATTTATGCATTTATAGTGCATGCTTTTAAATAAAATAAATCAAGGAGCATCTCTCAAACAGAGGCCACGAGAACAAAGAGGAAACTGGTTGAGATAGTTGATCACATATCCTGAATGCATTTTGATATATTTTAAACCACCACTCCAGGGTGTCTGAGATCCATAAATGCACTGACAAAGATTTTGGGGAAATGAAATGAAACTGACAGTTTTTCCTTAAGTGATCATCTAAATTTAACCACAAAGGTCATTTAACAATATGCATATCTGCATAATGACACATAGCCTCAGACAACAGACAACTAATTCATAGATGAGTAGCTGGTTTCAAAGTCTGGCTGACAAAGTAACTACTTCTAACAGATTAAACTATGAGTTCTAGAAAGAAAAATAATTGCTCTCATTCTGCTGTTGTTATTTTCTTCTTATTGCTCTTATTCTGCTGTTGTTATTTTCTTCTTTTTAAGAGAGAAGTTAAATTTATTTTAAAAAACATGATGATTTGTGTGAGGTGTTGCTGGTGAGAAACTGATTATAAGTCTCAGACTACACTGTGTGAAACTGTCTTTGAAAGGTCACAACCTTTTAATATTTCTCCAATGCAAACACTCTTTGCTCCTGCAGGATTCAATACACAGTGTTGGCATATTATACATTGCTATTAAATGCAAAACCAGCAAATTGGTCAAAATTCCTCACTTATACCAGAAACTTATAACATATATGTTACATATTAAACAGGGTTATTTTAGAATAGATGGAGAGTGATTTTTGGACCAAATGTCTGTGATCTTAGAGCTATGAAGCCATTAGACATTGTTACCAAATCCTGAGGAAATTATCACAAAACATCTTAGTTTGTTAAAATTTGTTAAGTTGTATCTTAGCTTTGATGAAGCTCATTGGAGAAAAACAGGACCTACTGATTAAAATTCAAGCATGCACGTCAAATTTTCCTAGGGTGAAAATGCCCAGATCCTTGGTTATAATTCAGACCAATGTACACTTTAGACCAAATTACCCATTTACAACAACAGACAGGCAAGGAAGAGATAATTGGATACTGTCCTGTAACATACTTGTATATTAAATTTTCCAAACGATTTTTAAATTATTGTGTTCTAACTTTGTGAATAGTTAGTGAATAGTCTGACTAATCCTTTTGTTTCAAATTAAAGGAAAACAAATGTCAATCCATTAACCTTCTCAATGAGAGGCTGTGGAAATTGCTATTGTACAAAAAAATTTCATGAAAGATTCTGGATTTATTTGTTTCTGTATAGTTTTTTTACCAAGCACAAACATGAATAAGACTGTATAATTCAGGTTGCCATTTCTTAATTATAATAGAAAAAAAAATTAGAACATATTCAAAAATACACAATAGCTTTAGTTCTTTAGATGTGGAGAAACAACAGTCCATATTTGAGCACTATTTTCCATAACTGATATCAATCGTGTACGTATGGGAAAAAGGAGGCACCTCACTAACTCTAGGTTGCAGAGGTAATTCAGGAAAAAAAATAAAGACAGCCATTGATAATCTGGAGGATTTGATTTGGATATTTAAAAATATGTCTGTTAACATCAACATGCATATCTTTGCTTAACAATTATAAAGGATGAGGTAGGAACATGAGCATTTAAAATCTCTAAAAGTCAGCACTTCAAAAAATGTTGTTACTATTTCTTTGGGTACATTACCAAAAACTTCAGAGATAAATTTGATTTACTAGATATTTAGAAATAATAAAATAAAATATCAAGTAAATTACTTTTTTAGCCCAAGTATTTACTCATATTGTCAACTGGAAAACTGGCAGCTGTAGTTCCCAGAGAACACTATTTCTATTATCTGAGATATCCATGATTTCTACTGATGCTGAGAATGATCCTTTGGGGCAATCTGGTACCCTTTGAAGGACAAACTCATGTCAGCTTTATATAGCACTTAGTTTTAATGCTTGGGTCTATCCTTTTTACTTCAATGGAATAAGTTCTATTTATGCTATTGACAGCAAAGAATAAAAGGAGTCCATAGTGATTGGTTACCTCCTCAAGTAAATGTGTCCATTCAAGTTTTTGCAGCTGTACTCCTGTTAACAGTGAAGTTAGACATAAGCCAAGTACAGGCTGATGGTCCAGACCTACTCCTCTACTACTTTGTCCAAATAGCAGCCCATTACTGTCACCTGGTGCCTCTTTTCCTCCCTTCATGCAGAGAATTCAGTCAGCTTTGATGTGCTTCAGAGATGAAGGACAGAGTAAATGGGTTTTTTTCCATTTTAATACCTGTAAATTAAAATACAGCATTTAAAATACATTCATTAATTCAGCTGCATTTGTTCTTAGATAATTCTTGAACCTGGGTTTAGAATTCCAATGAATCCATGTTAGTACAATCAAAACATGCCAGTATTTCTACCATGCAGAGCATTCACTCATATTTAGCTCTCTTCTGTGGGGATAAGGTTCCCTGACATTCAGCCACACAACCTATATAGACACTACACAGAGAAGTATGTAAGATTTAAATCTATATCAATGTGACTCAACCACAATGGCTTCAATTTTTTTCTCTTCGAAGGTACATTTACATCTTCATCCCCTCCCACAATTTCTTTCTTGCAGCAAGAATCAAAGAGGTTTTACAAGACTGTTACAAATATAAAATATTCACCAGGAAATCATAAACCTTGCTCATCTGTGAGATATAAACACTTCCAATTAACTGAGAAATTCAGCCTCAAGATCTTTCCTTCCTCTTCCAGCAAGTGATTTGCACAGGGTTTTACACACTAGTCTGTGGCTTTATAGGCACTGCAGGAATAATACCCTTCTAAAAATTGCTGCACTGGCATGCAAACTGCAAAATGGAAACAGCCCATGAAAAAAATGCATAAATTAGAAAGACCTGACAGCATTTTTCCCTTACATTTTTCTCAGTAATTCTGATTTTAGAGGAGGTTCTAATAAGACAAATGCTTTTCTTGAACTTGAGATTGTAACAGGTGCTTTCCTCTCAGGCTTGTTAAGTCTCACAGCACAGACAGCTTCTTGGTTATGAGCAAACTGGGACATCTGAACCTGAGCAAGCAAAGCAGCTTTATATAACCAGTCTGTTGATTCCTTCAAATGCAGAAGTAATTTTAGCATATAGTGAGAAAAAAATTACGAAAGGTAAATGTTGATTTTACTCCATTAAATTGTGTGAAAGCAGACCTATATGCACTAAGTCTTAATGCTGGCAGCATGAAGAAATAAACATGAGCTTTAAAAGGAAAGAAGGATTTCAGTTAGCAAATCTCTTAAAGCACTTTAGAGGCATGCACAAGATAAGAGAAATGCTCTTTTGAAATACAATAAAAAGCTGTTATAAAAATAGTGTATATGGATATTGAGACATTAAACCCTACCTTGAAAAATATAAAATAGGTCAAAATAAATATCATGGTGTAAATGATACTTGTAATCCAAATATAACACCACAAAGAAGAGTATAATTCCACTTGCTCCATTTCAAACCCCATTAAGTGAGTGTTACATTCACTGAAGTGAACAGCAACATTCAGATATTTACTTGTAACTCACAGTATCTTTGAATTTCACTTGCCATTAATTTCTTGCTTGCTTGTGTTCTAATTCTACCATCAACAAAAATTTTTGGTGACTACTGAATGAACCCATAAAGTATGAAGTACAATATTTCATATCCAATTGATAAAAACCAATCACTGGAATTACCATCCCCAGCATTCACACCCATATTCCCAAAATCTCAGACTCTCAGGAATTATTTCACATTGGTATTTGTTCTTTTAAGTTTTAGATTTCTTTGTCTCTTTTCCAAGAAGAATACCTTTAACAACAGATGATCTATTACTCCTGGTGATTAATACAAATAATTGCAAGACAGGTAATTGAATGCAAGTTAATTATGATTTTACAGTAAACAATATTTAGATGAGATACACAAAGAGTTCTTGGAAGACAGAATAGTAAACTGCCAAAGTAGATAAAAAACCCAAAACCATAAGTCAAAACTGCTACAAATAATTTTGCATTTCTCTTTTACAGTAACTTCAGTTGCATTTTTTATGTTTAATTGAGTAGCATATGTGTTTTTTAAAAAATCTCAAACAGATAGAATTCCTATTATATGTTTGAAATACCTCATTGGTTTGCATTTAAGCAAACCTGTGTTCTCTTCTGTCTCTGATTCTACAAACGAGGTAGCATTTTTCAAATTTTTTTTTTATCTCTTCAATCTTTTATCACCATTTCTTCAATACATTTTTTCCCTGTTCATTTATGTGGATTTTGCAGCAGTGAACTTACTTTAAGTATTTTAAATGGAAATCATATACTGTGTCTGGAGCAGGATGGCAACCACTTCCATGTTTTGCTCTTGTGATTCTTCATTTATTGAACTTTCAACCCTTAGCAATTGCAACAGCAATGAACATGTCTGAAGTTGACTTACATGACCTATTACTCTTTCATTTTTTGCTCAAATATAAAAATTGAAAAACTCTGGACAAAAAGAAGACAATGTAGGGTGAACACTTGCAGGTTCAGGCATTGGAGACAGTGGAACTTGAAAAATATCTGTGATAAAGCAGCAAAATGGCACAGAGGAAAGAAAGCAATGAAAGTCTTCCTGAGGGAAGGCAAATTTAAAAGTTTCCAACATATCAATCAGCAAAGACATTTCTGATCCCTTGCTGAAATACTGCTGGCAAATAGTTCAAAGAAGTCAGAACATCTTCCTCTGTGTGGAGCCCTCCAAATGTGTTGAAAAGAAGACTCCAAACTTGTTTGAGACAAAAAATGCATCAAGAACCATATAGATACAAAGAAAAATTCTTAGAGAAAGGGCAGTAAATTACCATGTATTTCATTGCTTTCAAAAATAACTAAAATTCACATAATCAAAAATGAAATTTGCATTGTACAAAATGTGGTTTACTGATTAAAAGCCATTATATTTGCTGCTATATTGAGATTATTCATGGCAAGACAGATTAAGAGAACAATTCTGATTTACAGAAGATAGATGAGATCATTATGAACATAAAATTTTATTTCACATAAATAAGCCAGAAAACTTCTACCTGTTACTGGGTAGATTAATGATAATCCAAATAGCCTTTGACCAAAAAGAATTAACTAATGGTTAGACAACCTTTCCCAACCACCAGTTTATTAGATAATTTTCATCTTATGTATAGTCAAATAAATAAAATGGAAATTCCCTTCTGAGGTTGATCAAAACTTGCAGTCAGCCTTGGAAACCTAGCTTGCCATTATTTCAACCTATATTAATGCTTGTTTGTGAACTGCAATACCAGCTTTAACAGGTTCTGTGGTAATACCCTCTGCAAGCACAAGTCCTCCAGCCTTGGTCTAGGAAGTCTTTTTTCCTGAACTCTGCATCTATATCTCAGGATGTGCTTGCTCTGGACAAGAGAGCATATGCTTATTTTTCTTTATTTTCTTCAATGGCACCTTTAAGATAGGCAAAATGTAGACAGACAAATACACAATTTGACAATTGTATGCATGATGCTCATATATCACAGCATTCTGCAGAAAAAGAGAAAATGAAAAGTTCTTCCCAATAACTATGAAAATCTGTCAAAGGGACAGTTTAGACTGAGATTGGCCAGATGCCAGTACTATAAATTACACAGTGACACTGGGTTTTAAGCTGCCTGGATCTTACACTCAAAAGATCAGTCTCTTACACAAATTCAGCTTCTCCTATGTGTATTTACAATGGAAAATTGAATTTTTTACACCACAGAAATTGCCTGAACAATGGAAAGAAAAACGTTTTAATAATATCACTTAGCTTCACTGCATAGACATTTTTTGTTTAGTTTGCTGCATGTCTTTGATGTCTTCACTGGCACAGCTCCTCAGCAAAATATTTCATTTCCAGATGATACTATGAACTCCAAAGGCATGAACTGACAGAATAATGAAAACAAAAATAGAGATTTAGATGATAATGGAAAATAGTCTGTGGTACCATCTAATGGTAATTCCTTCTCTCAGGAGTACAGAATCAATGCATTTTCTGGAAAGGGAGAAGTAATTTTTTCCTTACAAAAGAATAAGTGCAAAATTATTTTTTAAATGAAAGCAATGCATGAACCTCACTTGTAAGGGCTACCAGTCATACATGATCCTAGCCTCTTGCATCTTTATTTACCCAGGTAAGTATGACCTCATTTTAGCTGAGAAGAGGGATTCCCCCTCTGCATTCATCTTTTTCTTTAACATACACTTTGGTGTACAATTCTGAGCCATCACTTTTCTTCTCCTCCCCTTACAATAACACAGCTGTCACTCAAGATAGATTATTTGTATGAAAAAAAATAAAAACAACACTATTGGAATATGTTGGTTGGTATAATAAGCATTTATGGGCAGCCAGTAGTGATAATATGAATTTTAAAAAATTAATATGACCCACACCTTGCACTTGCATGCTACATCAGTGATATCAAGAACTAATATATTTTGTACTTCTTCTCAGCAAAGAAATTAAGAACAAATAAAATCAAATTATTTTATCCAGTGACATTTAAAACCCAAGGATATTGTACTTTTAGATTTAATCAGTGGAGAATTTCTTCTCAAAACTTTAGTTTTCCAAGCTCAACCTAAATAATGATTTTCATTTTACTCGTCCTATGAAAGCATAGCCTTTTTTTTTTTTTTTTCAAGGAAGGGAAGCAATGTGTTAAATCCATCTTCTTTTTAAAGCTGTGTAAGTGACAATGTTTGAAGCCAAAGATCAGTTTTCTAGGCACTTTCCAGACAATGCAGTGGCACTAATGTATAATGTGTGACATTGTGTGTGACGTTGTACTCGTGCAAATTTCTGCAAAGCCATAATAACTTCTTCAACCAGAATGCTCAAACATCCTAGCAACCTTTCAAGAACTTTATTGACTCAATTGTTCTCATATGTACACCACTACCTGCTCCATTTCTAAATGTGTTTGTGGCTTGTAGAACTGATTAAAAAGCCATCCACATGCATGACATCCTCATCTGTACCACTTAATGTGCTAAATTAAAGAGATGATGTGAAATAACCCCATGACTTATGCATAAAAATGCATGTACAATTTAAGACAGGCTGGACAGAAACTTTTGGCTGTGATTGTAGCAAGAGATCACTGGGACATTCTGCTCCCTTTTCTCTGACTGTGGGTTGCCAAGACTGTTTCAAAGAAAAGAAAGAGGTGAGGAAAACAATGTTCATATCAACAAATCCAAGTGTGCATTTATGGGAAGAACAGACTCCAGACAATTATTTATATGTTAGTAAAGGCAAGTACACATACCTGGGAGGGATGGACTCCTTAGGGACTTGTTATCTGACACAATTGACACTATGGAAAGATGATTCCAGGTGAAGCCTGTGGGAGCAGCACATCCAGCATCAGCTTAGCTCATTGCAGACAGCTTTTCAACAGAAGGACTTTTCCTTTTTTTAGGATAAACTTAACCAGATTTCTCAAAAATATATTAATAATTTTTCATGGCATCTGTAAAGTTATTTTAATTGGATGATTCCTGACAAATCGAAAGAATGATTTCATAGCAAAAAAGAGATAGTTATAAGAAAGATATCTAATTATATAAAAATTTGAGCCTGCTAGTCTTTTTAGGCTTTCTGAACAGCATGTTTAGTGAAAATTAATTTATATAAGTGTGATATAATTTATCTTATTTGCAAAAACAGCATTTAAAAGTGGAAAAAAATTGGTTTTAACTTTTGAAGCTTGGCATTTTTAATTCTATTTTTGTATTATGCTAGCTGTAGAATAGTTCTTGAGACTGCAAAAACTAATATTCATATCAGCTAATCCCTAGAGATCAACTGCAGCTTCCATTGCATGAACAATTATTATCTTCATTAGTGGCTTGTTTATTTTTCACAATTCCTTGCTCTTTTTACAGTTTTAGGTAATCAGAACGGAGACGAAAAAGTGAAGCATTGAAAAATATCACTCAGGATAATCCTGCCATTCCAGGTGCATACTAGGAGGTAGAAGTAAGTATTTTTTAACTTGTAAACACTTCATGCAGTTGTGCTACCTATTTTATACATGTTTGCTCTGACAAGAATATATATGAAGATTTTTTGGAATGTTTATGCACTAAGCTGCAGAGGATTGCATCTCACAATCAACCATGGCCTGACAGAGGCTTTTTTGTTAGTACAGAATAACTGTGGTTTGTAAAGCCAGGCTTGGGACCACTATTAAAATATATATCTGTATACAAACATCTCTTTAAGCCATTTATTACTATTATTTGGTCTACTGGAAAGCGTATTAATAATACTTTTACAAATTTATTTATTTAGTCAGATACAAACCTGCCTGAACAATCTGCTGTCTTTTTTTGAAAAAAATGAACAGATTTAGTTCGTTCTGCATTATGGGACTAGAACAGATTCCATTTGAAAACCAGTGTGGGCACTCTGCCCAGGCTGAGGTAGAATTGGTTGGCATTTAGAGATTACTCAATCAGAACATTTTATTTAAAGTTTACATATAAATTTACTCGTGTAATTTTCTGCATAGTTTCACATAAACATTTTGACTGTTTCAAGAACAGACTTGGACTACTCTGAAGCCCCAAGTGCAAGCTGATAAATGCCTAGTTACTCCACTTAATATTCCAACAGAGACAAACTGAAATTTGTATTTTTCAATTGCATATCTGTGTGCAGAAAAAGTTTCTCTGACTTACCATATTCCTATTTCACCATCCTTGTGAAAGTATTAAAAAAATAGTCTCCCAGTTGAGGGGCAATCCCTGTCTGCGAAGGAGATAATTAAGATTTAATCCTCTTCCCTGCCTCACTTCCAGCCTTTATCCTAATTGTGAGGGTTAGGATGCTCTTCTCTCTTTTGCACCAGATGGAAGCACACAGATTTTTGCTTTCCCTGTATTCAAAAAAAAAGAGGTTGCAGTGATTTTTATTGCTTACTGGTTAGGGTCTTCTCCAAAGGAGAAGTTTCAGCTGTGACACAGAGGTATAAAGCAACCACAAATTCTGTCCTGCACAAGATTTTTAGTTAAACCATAATGACCTAATTAAGAGAGTGAAGATTAAAAAAAAAAAGCATTCTCTGGAAAAATTGAAATTCTTAGAAAAATTTCTTATATAATTGGCATTAAAAAGATTTGGAGAAGGAATTTATTGTCAGAATAATCTGAGGGAGAGAGACTATTGGGATCTACCACAGCTGATCAGTCTGACTGGTCTGAAAGAAACAAATACCCTAAAGGAGGTCTTCTTATAAGAGGATGGAATTTATACTATCTCATTTCTGTGAAAACATAGAAAAAACTGCCCTGTATTCAATATAATACCCCTGCTAGAGGCTAAGGATGCAATACATTAGTGTTTCAGTTTGCAGCAACAGTGTCCTTTTCAATGTAGTGGTCATCCACATCAAACATGTTTTTAGGTTACAATGTGGAGTGCACTTGGAGCACATAAATGCTTTTCTGTTAGCTGAAACAGGAGTGTAAGATCTGGTCCAGGTGCTAACTTACTGCATTCCAGCCATTCACTCCACAGATCAGACTAAAGCTAGTACAAAAAAACTATTTTAGTCTGCACTTGAGACCTCAGCATCAACTGTTTCCCTTTGCAAATCTCCTCTCGTAGCAGAGTTATTGCTAATACAGATGGAACCAAGATGGGAAAGGTCAGGTCAACTTCACAACCTCACAATTCTCTAAAAAGCTTTGTTATTCACATATGCTTTTGGGAGGGGAAAAAAAAGGCAATCCCAAATCTCACATCCTTTAAAAATTGTTGTTGAATCTGAAATGTGCAGTTGATAATATTCTATTTTGCATATTTGGAAACTGAAGCTCAGTTAACTGGCTCATTAACATCATACAGGCATTTTTGTGTCCGAGCTGAGAATTAATCTGCTTCTTCCAACTCCCACTCATACATGCAAAGAAAGGTGACTTTACTACAACATAAGAGAATTGAAACTCTGGTATGAAAAACATGCTTGTCCTCAGATATATTTACATATATCTTGTATCAGTAAGGCAAAAGCATTTCTTCTCTCTTCATACAAAAGATGGAAATAAATAGATGTTTGCCTTAAATATGTGTACAGATCTAAATAATTTAGGAACTGTGCCACTAGCCATAATGACATGGTAAAATTGCAATTCTCCAGGAAGTGAGTAAGATGCAGGTAGTGTTCTTTCTTTCCTGGTCCCAGAGACATCTGGGTTCTGCCAAGGAGTCTGATTCGCAAACACAAACTTCTGTCCCAAGCAGTGAATTATGGAGAGGAGAAGGAGTGAATAAGCATTATACACTGCTAAGATCCACAAAGTCCAGTAAAAATATTCCTTCTGGGTAGATTTTAGGTGATTTAGAAGCCTCTTTACAGACTAATTCACATATACTTTTTAATTTTTTAAATATACTGTATTCCATGCAATAGCATTTTTAGCACAATTCAGTTCCTGAAAATGAAAATAAGATCAACTTATTGATCATATAAGCATCAACTGCTGTGCTACAAGATCTCTGATTCACCCATAGCACCAAAGTTGGTGTTGCAATGACTTTAACTAGGAGAGCATCAAATGAAAAAGGATTTTCTCTGAAAAATTCACACTTACTGTGGTAATCACACTTACCTGAATATTTTCTTCAGTCAATGAACAGGTATGTTCAATTAATATTGAAAATTCCTGTTACGAATACAGGATAATATTTTAACTAGAAATAATGACCTATGCTAAAAGTACTTAGAGAATAAATAATTTCCACCACTGAATGAAAATCTAAAAATGCATAACATGTTCATTTCATAAATTGTGGCATAATTACAGGGGCGAAACATGAAGTCAGAAATACTTGAAGCAAGATGAGCTACAGAATTTCTGTTTGTAACCTTATACATAACCTTATATAGTCATATTGTGAAATAATTGGATCTACTGACATTGTGCACTGTGATGGAAAAAGTAATCTGTTAAGAAGGATTTTTCAGAGAGCATCTGTCCTAGAGATTACATACTGCACAACTGTATGTCATTTACACCTTAGGCATTTCACTGTTTCCTTGCTGTTGATCCCTCTGCCAATATAATTAAGGCTGTGCACATGCATATATTTTGTCTGCAGCATATTTGCAATAGGTCAAACACATCTAATAAAAATGGTTGCCACAACTTTAAAAATATTAACCTCACAAAGAAATTTCTCAGTCTACACAAGTAATATTTAAGAAAAAAACCTCAAGCACATAAATGGCTTAAATTCTACACGTTATATTCTCTGTCCAAGATTTGAGACTGAACAAGGTGATATACAAGGAGAAAAGTTAGTATATATAGTAATGGGAATTACTATATAGGGCAGTCCCATACTAGCTTCTGTAAATAATCCTTTGGCTCATCTGGTCATCTAAAAAAATAAGAGTGACAAAAACAGCAAGCAAAAAGTCAATATGGAAAGAATTTTGCAACAGGATAGACTTGTGGGTAATTAATAACCTTCTTATTTGAACATCGTTCATTATAAGACCTGCCAGTATGATGCTGGGATATCAACATTTCACATGGGTCATTTCTCTGTATTTCTTTCAGAAAAGAAAGAGAAAACCTGACTGGTTAAAATTTTCTAGTGTACTCCAAGACTCACAGGATATAAGACTTTCAACAGCACAAAGCAAAGTTCAGAACCTGAAGGGGTTTTGCTCTTAACTTTGAGTCTTAATTAAGCATGGTGAACTTGGCTTCTGACTCCTTGAATGCATTCTATAACCCTAAGTGCCCTATGCACATGCTTTAAAACACATCATGTATCAGCTGAGGCAGCCAAAACAAATGCTGAGGAGATATTTCTTAAATCCTGCAATTTTTGGGCCATGCCTTGATTATATCTATCTCCATGCAGGCCTTAAGGTCTGTATTTCAGTATACAGCTCTTGCAAAATCAGTCACTGTGCCCTGAGCATTCATCTGAGGACAAAGATCTGTCTAATCTCAACTCCTTACAAGAAATACTCTCAGGCAATGAAACATTCCAGCCTTCTTGCAAGGTTTTCTAAGTATCTTCATTCAATCTCAGTGGCTAACTGCAGATTTGGGGGTGAAGTGGGAAGCAGGTTTAAACACAATCTACATAGACAGCAGATAACTTGAAAAGTAGAATCCAGCCCCTCTGCTCACAGTTAGGGTCAGCTTCTACCTTAGAGCCAAGACAGCAGAACTGTTCAAAACTCACTGATATTTTTGTCATTTTGTACCACTACTGCCATGAACAACATGGCCAAGGTAATTTTAATGAGAACACAATGTGTGGGATGGGGAGCAATGTAGAGTGTGTGGGGTTTGTCACGTGTAGCAGGTTTCC
Organism: Oenanthe melanoleuca; assembly: GCF_029582105.1. Lineage (NCBI taxonomy): Eukaryota > Metazoa > Chordata > Aves > Passeriformes > Muscicapidae > Oenanthe > Oenanthe melanoleuca. Next base: position 48,775,767 of record NC_079337.1, on the reverse strand, counting down.
ATGACCCTTTTTTCATAAATGTTCATGTCAGTACAGTTTGTACTGATGTAGTAGAGAGCTCTTGAGCAAAGTCAATCATAGTGTGAATTTCTCTGGTAATACAGGTACATAATAACAAAAACCAAAACAAAACCTAATAACAAAAACCAAAAAAAAATAAAAAGCAGAGGGATATGTAAGAACAATTTACAAATATTTTCAATTTTCTAAAGTATAACAAGAATATTTTTGTTTCTTTAGTACTGTTTGGATAGCAAATACCCTAAAATCTTCATGTTTTCTATTTTATTGTTCTCCTAATTCTCCCATACATTATTCACAAGCATGTATAAACACAAACTTCAGAATAATCCATGGAGGTCCCCAGAAACTACAGAGTTAGAGCTGCTACTGGTTTAGTCCCTGGATGGAGCATGGAATTCAACCAATGGCTCAGTGTACAGTTAATTGATGAAAGAAAGAAAAAGTCAGAAAATACAGATGTAAAATAGTCAGAGAGGGTCTATGAGAGGCAAATGGTGGACATATGAACTATTTTTCTCTGTGAGGAAGAGAGGAAGCCAAAGGATGTCTTGTCTAAGAGTCAGTTTAGGACTGAGAGGAAGGAAAGCCCAGAGCTACAAAGGAAATAATAATAAAGAATAGCTGTCAAAGGAAATTGGGTATTTTTAAATAACTATCATTTTGTTTCTAGATGAGTCAAAGGGCCCTGGCTCCCTGTAGCTCAGCCTAGGGTAAAGAATGAAGATTAAAGAGAGTGTATGCTTAAAGCTATATACAAGGCTGGGAACTGGGAAGAATTATGTACAAACAGCCAAGGGCTGATGCTAGAAGTCTCCAGTGGAGAGTTTGGTTCCTGAAGGGAGAGGGATCCCCTGGGGTATGATAACCTATGTATGGTTAGAGATGGGGTTCAGAGCAATAGAGAGCTCATAGCTACAGCTAATGGCACTTGGGAAAGGGGCTGCCAGAAGAAATATCACTGAGGAATTTTTGGCCTTGTGGAGGGCAAAGGTACCTTGCCCAAATTTCAGTGTAGCAATTGGAACTAGGGAAATAATAAACTCAGAACTGACATTTTTGGGGGAGTTATGTAATACTTTTCAATGTCAACAAAGGGTTGATTCTTATATTCTTCTGTGACTGTGTGTTCTCTGGACAAGATAATCTATCAAGGACATTTTGTTGCTGGACATTTTGTTGTGCTACTGGGCCAAGGAAACTAGCACAAATATCTGAAAACATTCATAACAGCAAATTATGTAAATCCAACTGAGAATGGAGACGAAATTAAGGAGGTAGATCTTGGTTTTAATATCTTTAGGAGAAGGTTATTCCAGTTTAAACTAGAGTTAACATACTCTAGAAAGAAAAAAATCTCATATGTATAATTTTTGCTTATTTCTTGGTTAAAATGTTGGACTGACATGTCTGCAGAAGATGTTTCTGGGCCTTCAAATTCTGGCTCCATAGCAATACAGTAAATTTGGAAAGCAAGAAAACAAAGCAGCAAAATAATATCAGTAGCTAAAGAACACCTCATTAAGATAGTGGTGTGGAAAAAAAGAGTAATTTTGTAGTTAAATTACAGCAGGATCCTACAGGCTTCTGTTACCCCAGCAATAAGATAGATGAGGTCATATTTATAGGAAGGAGAGATGACATGGGCTTTCTCTGTGATAGAGCAGGAGTGCTGAAAAGAGCACAATGGATCTGACCAGCACCTGATTAATCTACAACCATTTCTGAGAAATAAGAAGCATTTTAGGTAACCATACATTTTGTGAATAGACTAATTTACCTTAACTGTACAGAACATTGTCTGGGATTATTCCAATTAATTTTTTTCTTGAACTATAATACAATTTGTAATACTATAGATGAATCACTATTTTAAATCTTTTTTCCCTAGTGATTTTTAGTGAAAAAACATACAACCATTACAGTTTCTTTCCCCACTATCAAAACATCTTCCTCTTTATATTGCATTATTTCAGGGAGCTTTGCTACCGCCTTCACTGGATTTCTAATTAATTTTCTTCTGTCTTTTAAAAGTGATGTTTTGCTGCATAAAGAATGTTTTGCTGCATAAAGACAGTGATAAATCTTAGACCACAACTGCTAGTTTTTAGGAAATTACTTTATTGGTAGCACCTTGGCAAATCCCTGAATCAATAGTAAAGTGACTCATGCGTCTCGACTTTGTCTTTGGAAAGGCAGTGCAGACTATTAATTTCTTAGTGCTGCAGATTTTGAGTGCTCATGCATATGGAAAGGACATTCAGGCACACATGAGCACACTCTCAATGAAAGCAGAAGACTCTAGCCTTATTCAGAGCATAGAAATTATATTAATTAAATTTAGCTCATACAAACATCTATATGTTCTTCTAATAGTAATAAGCCAATAAATTAGTAGGAAGGATTACTCTTTATCACTCTTTCTGTACCTGAATTCAAAAGGCTGCTTAACACAGCAACTTTTTGCATTGCTTTGACTTCTGGTTCAACTGAAGAATGGAAATTCATGAGAAAATCTTTTAAGCATTTTTCTGTTTTCTACCAGGAATACCAGCTAAGTGCTAGTATTCAGGAATGGACAGAGAAAAAGTATAATAATTTATATTCTCAGAAAGTATAGTGTTTTACTTTTCCTACAATGTATGAAGTAATTGCCATTATCTTTTGGGTTTGACTTCAGTGATTTGGGGTTAAAAATGTAAAATTTTATTATATATATATTTTTGTCATTCTCTGATTGACTACTAAAAGCAGTTGTGTAGCTTCAAACTCTGGAGATGTAGGTAAAAAAAAAATTAAAATATGAATATATGAATCTTAGCATTTATTTTATTCATCTACTTACAATGATTTATAGTTTCAATAAATTTAATGAAAATGGGGTGGCTACTGAGATTGTATCATTGAAATCAAAGCAAATTGGAAATTCCAACTCTAGATCAAGGTATGTATAAGAAAACCACTAAATTAGATCATAGATTCTTAGGGAAGCTATATCATTCAAGTCTTTAGAACTGATTTTTTCAGTTGTGATACTATGAAAAACCTACAGCTGGTAATTTTAAAGGGACAAAGATCTATCTGTAATTCAATGAAAGCATTCTTTTCAGACTGAAGACCAAGGATAACAAAATAAATTAACCAGTTCTCATTTATTATATTTTGAATTTTCTCCTTGAAGAATATTTCTAAAAGCTTTTTTGTATCTTTTGGGCTCCAACTGAATTTTCTTTGGGTCATGCATGTGAAGGTTAATAGAACTTTCATATTTTGTTAATTCTTGCACACCTTCCAGTTTGACAAAAGTGAAGAAAATCTTTGCTTGGAATAATCTACAGACAGCAGTAGTTTTTCAAACACAATCAAAATGACAGTGCAGGAAGAAGCAGGGAGAAATTGATTAAGTAAAAAAAAAAAGTACCTGGTAACTTTAGCTGGATGATTAATAGTGTATCACAGAACTCAAGCAACAGATGTTTATTAATGACAAGAGGAATGGAAATGCCAAAGAGAAAAGTGAAAGGAATACTAACTCTTGAAAGCAGAGCTGTGCCAGGAGACAGGGGGGACAAAAGGGAGCCCTGCCAGGAGAGGAAGGACATATGGAAGCTGCTGAAGTAGTGGCATATCTGTCATTCTAAATGTTGGAGGACATTTGGACTTACTTGGGGTAAGCAGTGATTCATGTTCAGAATAGAAAAAGCTGTTGGACTAATGTAAGACAGCTAAACCAGGGAGATGTGTATTCAGAGAAGTTTGGATGATGAACTATAACAAAAACACATTCAAAGGCAGAAATATCCTTGACTGGATCTTGCATTTCATTCCTCAGCCAGTAAGGTCTAAGGTAATTCACTTAGAGATGCTCTAAGGAGGGCCAAAATAGGCAAAGCCAGAAAGAATGAGTCCTTTCCTGGACTGGAAGAGCTGCTGTCTCCACAGTGTTTTGCATTTCTTCTTAATCCTTCATTGGAAGGAATAAATTAGTTTCACTAAAAGATATAAACCTATAGAAGGGAAGTGCAAAATTGACTCACGTGGTATCCTGGTTCTTGGAAGCACAGGGCAGATCTGCAGGATTCAGAGAGGAAAAATGTCTGTGTCCAGGCAGCCATTAACTTGTCCACTCAATTCCAAAAACGACCTTGGATGTGAAAGCTGGAGTTAATGCAGGGCTTTCTGCCCAGACATAGCAGGTATCCAGCACAGTGCTGAGGCTGGAAAGACACATCCCCCAAGGCCACTGACCATCAACCCCACCCACATGCTCTAAGTCTTTCAGTGCTTAGTATCCTCATATTTAATGGCAAAAGAGTTATAAAAAGTTCTCAGAGACAGGAAGCAGCACTTATTCTGTATCTACATATATATTATTCTACATCTTGCATTAAGTTTTAGGGGCTTTTTGTGTGTTTTGTCCTTCATATTTGGGACCTCCAGTGTGAAGTCAGTGGTTGATTTCGTGTAGTAATAATTGGCTGGTGCAGTGCCCTTTCTATGTGGTTCATAAGGGAAGTACTGCAGTTCGATCCCTAGAGACCTCTTGAACTGCTACTACTACTTGAAAAAAGACAGATATCCACACAACCAACACAAACAGATTCTGGTGGCTTACCACACATTAAGTACCATATTAAATTCTGGCTTTCATGTCACCATATCTTTGCTTTTGCCTAATACTTCTTTCCCTGTCCTGTATAATTTTTGGATTTTTTTAAATCTGAAATTATGCAGGAGACCAGTAAGGACTTATGACTCTCCAGTTCCAATTATCTACCAATGTATTAATAGCTTAGGTAATGTAGTCATCTAACAGACTGTCTCAGAGAACTGCATGCAGAAATGAGATAATTCTGTATTCACCTGTTTATCAAAGCACAAGGCTTGGTCAGCTTATTCACCAGAGACACTAAAGTCAAGCAACTTCAGACCTCAGTCACCTTAACTGCAATTTTCATTGATTTCAGGTAGTCTTTTATGTGACAGAAGGAAAAACAGAATGCCATTCTTTGAAGAAATGGAAATCATATTAAAGTACCTTTTGTGCACGCAGTAATTTTAAACTTCAGATGGTTTGGGCGTTCTTGATATTTGTAAGCAATTGTTTAGTCTTTAATCATTGTTTTCTCATCCTAATTGAAATGAATAAGTCATAGTTTGATTATATATTAATTTTTTTAAGTTATTAATGAATCAGACTGCTTCAAGAAACCTAGCAACAGACTGATATTCTTTAGCATTGCTTCAGGGAGTTTGAATCTAAGCAAGTAAGATATACACTGTTGAGGGATGGACACATGAGAATTTTCAAATATGATAGCAGCATGTACAATGTTAATTTCTTAGGTAAAAAGAAAACAAAACAAAGCTTGGTAGCCAAAAAATTAGAAAATATCTATGTGAACTGAAAAACCATAACAGAGATATCAGAACAACTTATGAGATATAGCTGAAATTCTTCTTATAAATTGCAACATGCGGCTTCATAACCCAAGACTTAAGATCTTGTTTGGGAACAGACAGAACTGAAAGGTCTTCTTTCAAGAATGGTTATTCATAGAATTTTGTCCAATAATCTATTGGACAATCTCATAAAAATTTCTAACACTTTAGATTCAAGTTCCAGGGAGTTTACTTTGTATTAGATCATAAAGGTTTGTTATTGCTCCATCAACAGTTCTCTCTTCAGGTCCCTCACACTGATACTTTTATGTCTGTCTACTAGAATAATTTTGACTGCTTAACAAACACAAAAATACAAGGAAAATTACTATTTGATCTTTTCTATAATTATGATGTAAAAGATGTGTCAAATGGCATTCAGTACAGAACAGAAATTTAGGAGAAAAGACTAAATTAACAACTGAAGTGGGCTGGAAAGCAAGGAATTTGTCTGTAGAATATTTTGCTTACTAGAATTAAATAAACTTTCATCTGAAGAACATGGCCAAATGGAAAAAATGGCACCTTAGAGCATGTGCTGATGACCAGAGGCAAACACATAAAGAATAGGACTGGAAGAACAATTCTAGGAAAACTAACATCACAAAATGCTGAGCAGCTGGGTAATTGCTATGCTCCAAATCCATCCATTAGAATGATGAAATCCCACGTGGTGGAACACTAGGTTTCTTAGCCTTTTCTCTATTTTTAATAGTAAAAAATGTTAAATTGCTTTTATTTACCAAGCATCCCAATAGATGAGTTTATGTGAGTAATAGCACGTGAGACCTTGAGCTGAAGGTTCCAGTTTGTTTGACCTCTCTCCTTGGGGAATTTATAACTTGTTTTCCAACAGAAATGTTGCTCTGATACATATAACTGTAATGAGCTTTGGGGAGCTTTTTAATCCTGACAGAAGCTGGAGCTGGGTATATTAAAGTTCACTACAGTTTTATCAAAGAGGATAAAAAGATTCTTAAAAATTACAAAAATGTTAGAATTTCTTAGTGTCACCCTGAATATATAAGTCCACAGTAAATTCTCCAAGAGCTAAATCATATCAGCTAAGGTCTACCAAGCTTTTTACAATACATTGCAACTTAACATTTACATTTCCAGCAATCTGTGTGTACAATATTTTGTGCACTAATGTTAGATCAATCCTCCAGCTCTTCTATCAGAGATGCTGTATGAACCCTTGCTGTGAGGAAACAATTTTCCTGAGAAAAGCCAATTGCACTAACAGATGCATGGATGCATTCACTGTAGGAGTTCTTTGCTGATATTATTTTATGAAAGTGCCTGCAGCAAGGAAATGGTTTTCTTACATACATACATACCTGAAGGCTTCCAGAATAGTAATTCTGTTGTAATCACAAATCAAATATTATTCAATTAGCATATAGTAAGAAATAAGAATAGCAAGAAAAGCTGTATCAGGTTAATTGTGTTTCTTTCAGGAGATAACTACTGATGTTTTTTGCTTGGTGACTGTTTAATACAACTACTGACATTTCGGTGTTCCTGTTATTTCAAACCACAGTTCATATCACTTCCACTGATTAAAAATTATATTCTCCTTGCATTATGGAATAATTTCTTGCTTAAGAGACTCTCTGCCAATGATAGTCTTTTCAGGTCTCAAATATAAACCTGTGTGTGATCCAAGTTCAGCTAAAGCTGACCAAATATTTTAATTTCTCAGCTGATTTTAACTTGGATCCTTTGTTTCCCAGCATCTCAGTTCTGCTTTTGTTTAACAAAATTAATTATACTATCATTTCTCAGTGGCATTAGTGCCCAGTGGGGCACTCAAATATAACAAAGCAGTAGGAATAAATTGAGCATATGGCTGAATGGCCCTAGCTAAAACTTGAACTTTTATCAGTCTGAAAAATAACATTGGGATCTGTACTTGATGCAATACTATACACTACAATGTCTGCCTCAAATATACTTACAGAGTTGCACTACATAAATAAACGTTCCATTTCACTGTAAAGGAACAATGTATCAACAGACTAAAAGGGTATGATTTGCAAAGTAGTTTGCAAATTTTCTGGATGGAGAGAATTAGGGTTATGACAAATTCTGCTCCTTTCTTAAATTAATGTTTTAACTATGAAAGTAAATAAATATATCTAACAAGAAAAGATAATCAGTTAGCTTAATTGTCATTACCCAATTTTTCAAAGTAAAAGCCAATACTTTTGCAAAAAGTTTGTAGGAATAGTTTTCCCGGCTTATCACTGCATTTTCCATAGTATTCTTAAGGATTACATGTCATAATCACAACTAAAGTTACTAATGTATATTAAGATGTAAAGGAATAAAGAGAGTAATGGAAATCCAATTAGTATTTCTTTGCTAATGGGAGAAAATTTGGTCAAGTTTCTGTCTGTAGAATCTGTGCCATTATGTAGTCATTTTTATATAGATAGCCTCTGAGACCCTACAACTTAATTTTTCTTTGACCAGGAAATAGTCTTACTGTGGCATGAAGAAAAGCAGCAGTGTGAGAGCAGAACTAGCAAATGCCTTGGTAATGAGAAATGTACTACCTGTCGGGTTCACTGTTGCAGAAGCAAAGAGTTAGAAAAATTAATTCAGAAGGCCACAATGGAAAGGAAATCTCTTGTTCATTCAGGAGACTAGGCAGGATCAAATATGAGGTTTGACAGGCTGATGCAAATGTGAGTGATTTTATGCAAGCTAATAGAATAATACACTAAAACAGAGTTTGCCTTTAATTAGAGCTGGCAAGTTGGAAGGAAAGCCCATTAAGCCTGGAAGCTTGTAAGGTTCACGGTGTGTTAGACCATCCCAGAGAGAATTAAATTTTCAAAGACTTTCTACTCTTCTAGTAGTTATCCCACATCAAGAACAAAATTGTTCAATTATCAACTATTTAGAATATAATTGAAAAATAATTATATATTCACTTTGTATCATGATTGATTAGTGCTCTGGAAAAAGCATAGTGTTTCATTGTCAGTGGTTGTCCCTGACCATCCACAGAAAAAAAAGTCTCCCACAGGGCTCCACTTAAGATACTCATCAGTAGCCTTCAGGTCTGAAGGAATGAATATTGAATCAGATCATAGGGTAATCAGCAACAATTTAGAAAGGAATAGAACAAACTTACAGAAATGCTAATCCTCAGTGGAACTACACAAACACAAGTGAATTCCATCTGATAGTCACTCCTGTGAAGACAGAAAATTTGAAGGCAAATCTCAGAAATCTGTGCTTAACTCTTTTATACTAAGTAGTGAAAATGTAAAAGCCATGAAAAATAAATGGAACAGATATTTTAAGAGCAGATAGCATATCTCTCCACAGATAAGGGGATAGATAGTGTTTCCATTAGGCTTAGCAGTTTGTAATTCAGAACTGCCAAAGATAGTCAGCCTAGCTAGATTATTTAGCTGTTCAGCCCAGAAGGAAGACTATTTTAGCAATCAAACCTCAGTTGTCCAGCAGAACCCAGCCCTCCAGCAGTGCTACAAACAATATGCAATATATGTATTTGACAAGAGCATAGGCATGTCTAAGCATCCATAGATGACTCATGCAAATAGCCACAGATTCTGTCTCATGGCATTGGTTTAAAAATGAGCTTGGTTTGCTCCACAAGGAAAAAAAACTGAAATCTTGGAAATTACCTTTCTATCAGGACTACTGTTTCTTTGTTTTTCTGTCAAAAGCAAATTGATTACAGGTGTGGTTTACTGAGGGACTTTGATTCTCCTTCCTCCCTAATGGGTCCCTGATGTCACAGGCTCTAAACATCACACAGATTCCCTTCCTCCTACACTCCAAGATTGTACTGCAGCCATCCTCACAGCACACTCTGGAACCTCCCAGTCCATAGACTGAATAAAGATCTGGAGCCAGAGCAAGGGAAATTATAGCTTCAACTTACTGCCAGCAGAGAGGAACAAGACAAGTGAGTAGTCAGAGGACAGGACAGGCTCCATGGGGTTTGTGAGCAAATCAGCTGTGGTCACTGACAGAGATCCCATTGACAGCATTTCTCACTGCTGCTTAGGATTTCAAGCTCCTCTTACACTATAGGGAATGCCACTCGAGATGGGAGCTGTAAGCAAATGTCACACACACAGGGTGCTCTGGGCAGCTCTGGAGATGTCAAAATGACAGTCTGTAGTCACCATTAAACACCTGCTGTCCTGGATGTTAGTCTGCCCTTGGGTCTGACCAGCCAAGAGCATGGCCTAAGGCAGTTGTACTGCAAAAATAGCTAGCACAGCCACAGTGATTATCCCCCTTTTCCTGCAACACCTGGAGTCTCAGAATATTGGAATGGAATAATCTATTAAAAGTCACTGCAAGGCTTATTGCCTGTTTTGTGGCAAACTGTGTTTATTAATGTCTCCTAATGCCTTAATCTCTGAGAATTTATCATTTTAGGCAAACATTAAGAAATGCACTATTTGAAAATTATGGCAATCAAAGGGCACATGTGTGTATGCAAATCAGCCATGATCTTTCCTTAAGAAAAAAAGCAAATTTAATCCCTGTCCATCATATGGCTGGGTAAACATTTAGATCTAAAGAATGTTACCCCTCATCTAGGCAATGTAATTCCATATAAAAAGTTTTGGATAATAGGAGAAAATATTTAAAACCTCAATTTACAGAGAATTGAAATTTAATACATAGCTGAATCAGCTACTTCATAGGTCCCAGAATGCCTAATTTCAGAGACAGTAACCTTTATAAATCTTAGACTATTACATCTACATTGCTAGGAAAGAAAAATATAAAGAATTTATTTAAGCCAAGAAATGCTTAAAATATTTTAAATGCATTCTGGTTTAGATATAGTTATGTTTTAATCTATCTGGTTGGCCTTCCCCATATTAAGGTATTATTAAACAAAAATTTTTATGAATTTTAAATGTGAAAAATTACAAGCATTTATGCCTCTCTCAGCAAAAATTTTTGTTTAATAGACTGGATCATTTAACACAGAGATGTCTAGTGTTTCTTATGGTTTAATGTATTAAAAGGGTACAAAACATATATTAAAACACAAAATAAAAATCTCTTTGGCCTGAAGAAATTTAGTAGTTCACAGCTATGTTCATGGAGAATACAAGCTAAGGTTGTAAGTAATTAATGAGATACAGAATATTTGCTTAAATTAGATCAATCAGAGTCAATTACATGGAGTAACTAACAGGCAATTTACACATGAGAATCTAAATGCAATTTGTGGCCAGAAGTAGCTCTGAAGTTTGGAAGGGTTGGGACATTTACAAAAGAAAATTTGGCTTCATCTCTTTCAAAACGCAGGTTAATCTTTTGGTTTGAGTAAAACTCATCTGTGATTGGCATTCCTAGAAAACTAATATCCCTTAGCTACTCCTTAAGAACATTGTGATGGTTGCATCACATTTGCCTGTTTCCAGTGTATCATAAACTGTTATTTGTTTTCAAATGTATGTGTGAGGTCCTTTATGTTGCTTGTTTTGTCCTGGGTCAGCTGAGAATCTCTAGAAGAGATTCTGTTGGAGTCAGTGGGCCAGGAGTCTCTCTGAATTCTTCAGGAGAAATCAGAGTGCAGGGATTGAATTAAAGCCTTTGGATGGATTGAATTATATTAAGCCACTCACACATAAAGTAGAGGTGTAAGTTTAAGTTTTAGGATAAGTAAGTGAGTCAGTAAGTAAGTTTAAGAATGAGCTTAAGTGCTTGTAGTGAGTAAAAGGTCTCAGATGTCAGAGTAGAAGTACGAGTTCTAGTGAAAGTTAAAAAACGTAGTCTTAAACACTAGTGTTTTCCATGGAGGCTCCAGGAACATAGTTTTAAACATAATAAAGCTATAATAAGAATATTGCTTACATTTTTCAGATAGAACAAGACAGACCATATGGCGTAGTTTATACGTAGCCTGGCAAGTTAAAAAACTAGAATTCTAATAGGTTAAGGAGTGGTGGTCTGAGTGTGTGTCCTAGCTTGTTAAGAGATTCTATATAAGAGCATGCATTGAGGAGAGCTGCTGCTTTTTGCCAATGTGTTTTTATTTTGCTCACCACCATCATCAACACCCAAGAAGAAAACAGGAGCTGCCCAGAAACATCAGCCCCGCTGGGACCCCCTGGAGCAGATTCTGCTTCTATTTGGGACTTTATACCAAAACTTAGCATGAACCTAAATGTCTGTGACTTTGCTTTTGAGACTGATGTGCTTCTGCAATAAACAACTTTATAGCAACTATTAGCTGCTTTGCTCATTTAAGAAGGTAACTCGACAAAGTTGGTGCCTAGAGCATCAGAGGTTTAACCACACGAGTTTCTCTTCTTGGACAAAACCATGTGTCTTGGTTTAAGACAATTTAGAGAGGTGGATACTCTAAAATGAGTTAACGTCCCCTCAGTTTTAACCAATCCATTGCCACCAGTATGAATACGAGTAGATATAAGTGAAAAAAAAGTGAAAAAAAAGAAATTAATAACAAGCAAATGAGCAACAGTGAATAATCCCTAGATACAAAGCTGCTAAATCTCAGAAATTCCAGGAACAAAGAGACATCCAAAACGCTCAGGTACCCCCTTCCAACATGGCAGCCCCACTGCCGACCGTGTGTAGGGAGACAAAGGGAGAATGGCATCAGGATGGTGCCCTCCAGGCAGCCACACGGCCCAAGAGGCAAAGGGAGGAGGTGGTGGACAGACAGAAAGCTCTCCTGGGAAGGCAGGACTCATGGAGCAGTTCTGGAAGGTGCAAAGTGCTGGGATCTGTGAGGTCAGCACTGCCACCCCTGTGGGTGCCGGAGCCCGCGGGTGCCGTGTGCGCGTCAGGAGGAGGAAACCAGGCACCAAAAGGTCTCTCCAGACCCAGCTCACTCTGCCCAGCCTGCTCGGACAGCCCTGGCTCTCTAAAGGGATGGGACCTCCTGACCTCATGATTCCAAAAGCAGGCCTCAGATCGAAACAAAAGGGGACCTTCAGACCATTCCGGTAAGGCCCTGTGGAGTTTGTGCAGCTAGGAAAGCCTTTGAAAATTAGACTTTAAAGAAACAGATAAAGAAGTTTCTGCCCTAGAAAAGACACAGGTGGCAAGTAAAAAGATACAATTTCAGGCCTTTTGTTAAGGCAGGCCTCTCTCATCTTTTTACCACGTTACAATCAGTGCAACCTTAGGCCCTGATCTAACTTTGTAACTGGTCCTGCCTTGGAGCAATGACTAGAAAAATTGTCCAAACTTCCAGCCTAACTTATTCTACAGCCCTATGGCATTTGATGGGCAGACTTGCATTTTTATTCATAGCATGAATGTAACACAACAAATTGTAGTGGAAATAAACAAATAAACAAATCAGCTCTATGGATTCAATACATGTAAGCTTTTTAAAGGACTTGAAGAACATGGGAATCCACTTATTGGTCCACGGTAAAGCTCCTACCACTATAAGTGAGGATTTCCCAGCACCTGTGAGTGTAGGTTACATTCTCTACCACCAAAAGGACAAACAGATTCCATCCTCTTAATATTCAGAATATTCAGAATATTCAGAATATTCAGAATAAGGTGGAAAAAATCCCACCCAAATGTTTGCAAGCTGTACTATACTGGTATACTAGAAGCTTCTGTGCAAATACTTTCTCTTAAAGTCACTGGATCAATTGAAAAAAAAAAAAAAAAAGGGAAATCAAGAATCTGTTAGACAAATCTACCCAATTAATTTCATTTAAAGTGCCTGTGAAATTTTGCATACTGAATATTCACATCTATTATTAGAAATATAATTGAGACTTTCAAAGCTCTCTATTTTTAACATGAGAATCAGCCATGCCCTGAAATCTATTACAGAAAGGTTCCTCAGGAAACCATTGGGTCAACAGGAAGAACAGACAAATTAAGAAAACTGTTATATAAACTGTCAGTGCAGTGATGGAGTATTTTGCCTAGTATAATTTTAAATTACTGAAGATACAGAGATTTGTTTCTTCCACTAGAACACTATTCTAACTTCCTGATCTGACTGTAATGAATTTTTTTCTAGTGCCAAGTTTAACTTACAGAGTTTCTTCCCATATAAGAAGTCGAATTAATTAAAATAATCAGGTAGAGGTACTGGAAGAGGAAGCAGTGAAACAGTAACTTATTTCTCAAAGTGCTTTTATAGAAATTAGAAAGGAAAGCTTGCAAAGCTTTAACACTATGCGTGGGAAATAAGCATATTTATTTGATGTTTACATCCTCTACATTTTTTTTCCCCAGAGAAGAGCAGTATCACTAGATAGCTCTCAGGAACATATGGAAAGGATAAGATAAGGTCCCTTTCAAGGTCTAATAAATTGCAGAGCCAGTCTATGGTCTTGGCAAATGTTCACCAGCAGGAAGCTGAAAAATCTCACTGAAATTGCTTCTACACATAGAAGCAATACCTTACATGGAAAATAAAGCATATAAAATAATCCCACCAGCTCTGGACTATGTGCTACATCCATAAACCCCAGTGACAATGACTGTTGAGTAGGTATTGCCTACATTCCTAGATGCCTGATTTCCACAGCTCAAGATCTTTGGCTTAAAGCATTGGCTCCCTACTTCGTTTATGTAGCGAGGTGTCTCAGAGAGGGAAAAATAACAAGTATGTTCAGTAACAACTTGCCAAGATTCAGGCATAGAACATGAAAACAAGCTGAGCAGAATTGCTATATCTGCTTTATTGTAAAAGCTGGTGCTTCACTTATTGCTTCAGAATAAAAATAAACATCAGTTTATTGTATTGGGCCCCACTTGTAACACAGAGTCAGGCATTTCTACAGAGAAGCGGTTTTTAAAACCTATTTCTCTCCTCAGTTCTTCACTAATCAATGTACCCTGTCTTTGAAACATACACAGAGGACAACAGAATTCCTCCAACCACTCAATAAAGCCAGAGATTTTTCCATTTCCTCATTCTGCTAAGAGTGGAAATATTTCAAAGGGGCAGCTTGAGAGTAGTGTATGATCTTAAGTTTCACCTCTGTCTAGGGAGGTGGAGATGTGGGCTTGAAGCATTCAGAGGCAAACACTACTCTCTGCCCAGGTCTCCTGTAAGCTAAAGGGCTATTTGGAGAGAGAGGATAATAGTCCACATTTTTAGAAAGAAGAAACGCCTATGTAGACTTACTGAGTTTGCTTGCTTTTCTTAGCTTTTGCATATTACTGAAGGGTGTATAAATAGGCAAGTGGCACTGTGTGCTTGTACTGAACACCAAATACATGTGATGTATCATGAGCTCAGATCAGACTGTAGAATAGGTATTTTCAGAGCACATCTGATTGTGTGCAAATTACAGAGCACTCTTGCTTATTTTTCAAGCAAGAGAGATAAGAACAACTCAGTTTTCAGATTCAGATTTGTCTTGTATGGAGGTAAACAGTATGCAGTCATGTCAAGTCTGACAACATTGTCACAGCATTTGTGTTCCTGACATAGCTGTGCACTGTCTGAGAAGCAAGGTAAACACAGAAATCCCTTTTTCTTTGACAGCTTTGCCAATGGTGACTTACATCAGCTTTAACTTGCAGCTTGCTCATGTCTTTCTCTACAACACAGCAGTCACTTGTCTGCCTGCATTGTGAAGCTGAACATTACACATCTTTGTAGCACACAGGGATAAGGATCTTTTGGCTCTTCAGAAACCTGTGTGATCCTCAAGAGCACTATGGTGCTTACATGTTTCCAGGGCTTGGCAGCTATTAATCAGGATTTTCAGGCTCTTCATCTGGGATTGAGGGATCTCAGTTCCTTTAGCAAAGTCGTTTTGGCATCTAGCACTGTGTAGTACTGAAGCTGAGTAAATGTTAGATACTCTCATTAAGTTATAAAATAATAGAAAATTTTAGTAGCAGAGTTGAAAAGAAATTGGAAAGATCATACAGTCCATCCTATTCCTTTAAATTAGGATCAAGTCTAAATGCACCATTTTTAACATTTGTCAGGAGTGACTTTAAAGTTCATCTGTTACTGAAATTACATGACATTTCTACGCAGTCCTATTTCAGTGCTTGGCTGTTCTCACCATAAGAAAATGCTCATTATGCTAAACTAAATCCTTAATGTGACTAGAGACTATACTCAATAAATTATATAATTCATATACTTTATCATGCAGATAATTGGTTTTTTGGAATAAGCTTTGCTTCTTTGGAAAACTTTCAAGTACTTTAATTTTGTGCATTTCTTTCATACAGGCTTTTTTGATGTGATCCAAATTATTTCTTTCAGAAAGTTTCTTCATTTAATTATGGGAATATTCTCAATAAAATTTACTATTTTATGCCAGTGTATTCTCATAATAATACAGTGTGGGTTTGCATAAGAAAAATAACAATCCTTGTCCCAAAATAGATTTCAATATTTCAATAATGTTTTCATAAATTTCTGGCAGCCTGATTTAACATCTCCGTTTCATTTAGGATTAGCTGTTATCTAACAGCTGTCAAAGGGATTCAAAACTAAGGTCTGATTTACTTACTGAGCCATCTTTTACAGTGTAAGATGAAAAATGGATTTTTTTTCTATCTCACCAATGGCATTACACATGTGTATTATTTTCATGTCTATCATCTCCCTCAGAATTTGAAGGAACCTAGTCCTATAATCTCTCTCTGTATGAAAGTTCTTTAAGTTTGGACAGACATATTTGTTTCTTTTTTCCTAGGTAGTCCAACAACTGTAATGATAGATCCAAATATTCCCATGTCTTGTTTCTAAAAAACAGCCAATAACAAATAATTAAGAATATATGAATTAGGAAAAATACAGAAATATTTTTTCATTTCTCTGTCCTTTCTTGTTGCAGAAATAAGACTATGGCTCTGCCTGACCTGCTCTCCTTAACTAATTTTCTTAATCCATTTACTAGTTCCAT